>NC_053024.1:210307383-210552991 GCF_003073215.2 Triticum urartu
AAGCTTAGATCCTGCATATGACTAAACCGGGGCAAATAAATACCCTGAGAGATATAAAAACTTACCGGATTGGCGCGGCGTTTTGCGCTGAGTCCGCAGTCCTCGGTGAGGGAAGGAGGAATCTCGGTGCCCTTGAACAGTACCCTCCAGACGTCCTCGTGTGTCATGTCATAGAGCTCTCGCTGCGTCTGGTGCTTGGCCGAGTCGAACTCCCACAAATCGAATGCCCGTCGTTGACACGGGAGGATCCGGCGGAAGAGCATGACCTGGACCATGTTGACGAGCTTGATTTTCTTGCTCGTCATGTTCCGGATATAGGTCTGGAGTCCGGTCAACTCTACCGAAGAACCCCAGGACAGGCCCTTCTCTTTCTAGGAGGTGAGACGCGTGGGGATTTCGGATCGAAATTTGGGGACCGCCACCCAGTTGGAGTCGCGCGGCTCGGTGATGTAGAACCACCCAGATTGCCACCCATTTATGGTATCCACATAGGTGCCCTCGAGCCAGATGACATTAGGCATCTTTCCCACCATGGCGCCTCCGCACTCTGCTTGCTGGCCACCCACCACCTTCGGTTTAACATTGAAGGTTTTCAGCCATAGGCCGAAGTGGGGCATGATGCGGAGGAAGGCCTCGCACATGACAATAAACGCCGAGATGTTGAGGATGAAATTGGGGACCAGATCATGAAAATCTAGCCCATAGTAGAACATGAGCCCGCGGACAAACGGGTGGAGGGGAAATCCCAGTCCGCGGACAAAATGTGTAAGAAAACTATCCTCTCATGGGGTTCGGGCGTTGGGATGATCTGCCCCGCATTTGGCAGCTGGTGCGCGATATCCGCGGCCAGATATCCAGCTTCCCATAATTTTTTTGATGTTATCCTCCGTGACAGAGGAGACCATTCACTTGCCTCCTGCTCCGGACATGCCTGGAGTGGTTTGAGAAGAGGAACGCGAGCTTGGGCGCTAGAGCTCGAGTGTGCGGGAATGGGTAAGCAAGGAGGAAGAAGGCGTGGGTGAAAAGAGTGAATCCTTGTCCCTTTATAAGGGCGGAAGAGGCGATGTGTCTCCCCACTTGCCTGGTAAAACCGCTTATTCCCCAGGCACCGTAATTGATGGCGCAGTTGGGTTACCCACGTCCGTATTGATGAGAATCCCGTAATAAGGGGGACACGATCTCTGCTTTGACAAGACATGTCGAGAAAACCGCCCCATGTTATGTGCTGTGCTGGTTGAGAAAAACGGTTCGAATAATGACCGAGCCATTACATAACATCGTGCTGCCAGAACACGTCAGCAGATTAGATTTGTGGAAATATTATTCTCTCTATGGTGGTATGTGGAACTTATTTTCCAGGGTCGGACACTATCCTTGTTTCAGACTCTTCCATGGAGTGTTCGGAGGAGGAACCCTCCTTGCAATGCCGAAGACAATACTGCGAGCCAGACTCATCGTCATTGAAGACTGGTTCAGGGGCTACTGAGGGAGTCCTGGATTAGGGGGTCTCCGACAGCCGGACTATATCCTTTGGCCGGACTATTGGACTATGAAGATACCACATTGAAGACTTCTTCCCGTGTCCGGATGGGACTCTACTTGGCGTGGAAGGCAAGCTAGGCAATACGGATATGTATATCTCCTCCTTTGTAACCGACCTTGTGTAACCCTAGCCCCCTCCGGTGTCTATATAAACCAGAGGGTTTAGTCCGTAGGACAATAGACAATCATACCATAGGCTAGCTTCTAGGGATTAGCCTCTTTGATCTCGTGGTAGATCAACTCTTCTAATACTCATATAATCAAGAACAATCAAGAAGGACGTAGGGTATTACCTCCATCAAGAGGGCCCAAACCTGGGTAAACATCGTGTCCCCTGCCTCCTGTTACCATCCGCCTTAGACGCAAAGTTCGGGACCCCCTACTCGAGATTCGCCGGTTTTGACACCGACAGCATACCCACAGCTTCTCTTCTGATCAGTGATACATCTCCGTCGTATCCACTTTTCCAAACACTTTTGCCCTTGTTTTGGACTCTAACTTGTATGATTTGAATGGAACTAACCCGGACTGACGCTGTTTTCAGCAGAATTGCCATGGTGTTGTTTTATGTGCAGAAAACAAATATTCTCGGAATGACCTGAAACTCCACGGAACATCTTAGAAAAAACAATAAGAAATCCTCGCCAAAGATGAAGACCAGGGGGCCCACACCCTTCTCACGAGGGTGGGGGTCGCCCCCCCTAGGGCGCGCCCCTTACCTCGTGGGCCCCCTGGAAACCCTCCGACGCCAACTCCAACTCTATATATTTGCTTTCGGAGAGAAAAAAATCAGAGAGAAGAAATCATCGCGTTTTACGATACGGAGCCGCCGCCAAGCCCTAAAACCTCTCGGGAGGGCTGACCTGGAGTCCGTTCAGGGCTCCGGAGAGGGGGATTCGTCGCCGTCGTCATCATCAACCATCCTCCATCACCAATTTCATGATGCTCACCGTCGTGCGTGAGTAATTCCATCGAAGGCTTGCTGGACGGTGATGGGTTGGATGAGATTTATCATGTAATCGAGTTAGTTTTGTTAGGGTTTGATCCCTAGTATCCACTATGTTCTGAGATTTATGTTGCTATGACTTTGCTATGCTTAATGCTTGTCACTAGGGCCCGAGTGCCATGATTTCAGATCTGAACCTATTATGTTTTCATGAATATATGTGAGTTCTTGATCCGATCTTGCAAGTCTATAGTCACCTACTATGTGTTATGATCCGGCAACCCCGAAGTGACAATAATCGGGACCACTCCCGGTGATGACCATAGCTTGACGAGTTCATGTATTCACTATGTGCTAATGCTTTGTTCCGGTTCTCTATTAAAAGGAGGCCTTAATATCCCTTAGTTTCCAATAGGACCCCGCTGCCACGGGAGGATAGGACAAAAGATGTCATGCAAGTTCTTTTCCATAAGCACGTATGTGAAACGCCCTCGATGCGGCTATATCTCCCACGTGTCGAAGCACGACTTAGAGGCATAACCGCATTGAAAGCAATGTCGCAAGTGAGGTCATCATCACACAACCCAATGTAATACATAAGGGAAAGGGATACATAGTTGGCTTACAATCGCCACTTCACACAATTACATGAATAAAGCATTACATCATCCAAATACAATCAAGGTCCGACTATGGAACCAAAATGAAAGAAGACTACCCCAAATGCGACAAAGGTCCCCGATCGACCCCAACTGGGCTCCACTACTGATCAGTTAGAACAAAACGACACAAAGGACAAGATCTTCATCGAGCTCCTCCTGAGCTTGGTTGCGTCATCTGCACGGACTCATCGGCACCTGCAAGCTGGTTTTGGAAGGATCTGTGAGCCACGGGGACTCAGCAATCTCACACCCTCGCGATCAAGACTATTTAAGCTTATGGGTAAGGTAAAAGGTATGAGGTGGAGCTGCAGGAAGCGACTAGCATATATGGTGGCTAACATACGCAAACGAGAGCGAGAAGAGAAGGCAAAGCGCGGTCGATAAAAGTATGATCAAGAAGTGATCCTAGAACAACCTACGTCAAGCATAACTCCAACACCGTGTTCACTTCCCGGACTCCGCCGGAAAGAGACCATCATGGTTACACACGCGGTTGATGCATTTTAATTAAGGTCAACTTCAGGTTTTCTACAACCGGACATTAACAAATTCCCATCTGCCCATAACTGCGGGCACGGCTTTCGAAAGTTCAAATCCCTGCAGGGGTGTCCCAACTTAGCCCATGACAAGCTCTCACGGTCAACGAAGGAATAGACCTCCTCCCAAGACATTCCGATCAGACTCGGTATCCCGTTTCTACAAGACATCCTCGACAATGGTAAAACAATCCAGCAAAGCCACCTAGATGTGCCGACAAATCCCGATAGGAGCTGCACATATCTCGTTCTCAGGGCACACCGGATGAGCAAGACGTGGGGTGGGCTAGCCCAGAGTTGCCCCTAGTAGCTCCGGACATCGCTCAGTTGGACCAACACTCAGAGGAGCACTGGCCCGGGGGGGGTTAAAAATAAAGATGACCCTTGGGCTGGCCTAACCCAAGGGAAAAAAAGGCTAGGTGGCGAATGGTAAAACCAATGTTGGGCCTTGCTGGAGGAGTTTTATTCAAGGCGAACTGTCAAGGGGTTCCCATTATAACCCAACCGCCTAAGGAACGCAAAATCCGGGAACATAACACCGATATGACAGAAACTAGGGCGGCAAGAGTGGAACAAACACCAGGCATAAGGCCGAGCCTTCCACCCTTTACCAAGTATATAGATGCATTAATTAAATAAGATAAATTGTGATATCCCAACAAGTAAACATGTTCCAACAAGGAACAACATCTCCATGTTCCAACTAGGAACAAACTTCAATCTTCACCTGCAACTAACAACGCTATAAGAGGGGCTGAGCAAAGCGGTAACATAGCCAAACAACGGTTTGCTAGGATAAGGTGGGTTAGAGGCTTGGTTCAACAATATAGGAGGCATGATAAGCAAGTGTTAGGTATCGCAGCATAGGCATAGCAAAAGAGCGAGCAACTAGCAAGCAAAGATAGAAGTGATTTCGAGGGTATGGTCATCTTGCCTGAAATCCTGCAAGGAAGAAGAACGAGTCCATGAAGAAGACAAACGGACGTAGACGAACGGGTCCTCACAAATGCGACATTACCGGAACCAACCCGAAGAAGCAAACACCGGAAAGAAGCACACAACATAGTAAACAACCAACACACGAACATGATATGATATGCGGGATGCGGTATGCGATGCATATGCATGATTTGACAAGGAATGATTGAACATGGCCTCAACATGGAAATCCAAGGGTGCCACTGGAAAGGTGAGATTAAATTGCTTGAAAATGATATAAAGATCACCAGAATCGGAGTTACGGTTTGGAAATGGCAAGCAATTCAAATATGGCACCGATCTGCGATAAACAGCAAGTGGCCATCTAAATGCAACAAGCTAAACATGCTACAGCACCCAAACATGGCAACAAAATACATGGAAGGGATCCATTCATGATGCTTAACAAAATATGAACACTGTGCTATGGCTAATTCATCCATTAACAGGTTTAAACAAGCATGGCAAAAAGGCATTTGGTAAACAGATTTCAGACTTAGTGAAATTAACACAAGCCTGGAATTTCAGATCAGGTAGCACACTTTGGAGCATGAAAACTATATGCTACAGGACCTAAACATGGCAAAGTAAAGCATGGCATGGAGCTACTCAAAGAGCTTAATAAAAGTCCCTTAGTGACCTTGAGCCAAAAGGGATCAGAAAATACATTTGCAAGCATGTGAACATGGCAAAAAATAATCAGATCACAGACTTAGTGAAAAACTGGAGCATGCAAAATCAGATATCAAGTAGGCATGTTTACGAGCTCGATGCACTCACTACAGAGCAAGGCATGACAATCTAAGCATACACCCATCAAGAATACACATTATACAAGCTAGACATGGCAAGAACAATAACATAGCATGCACGGATCAACTACAACATCCTCGGCAAAATTGCTAACAAGTAGACAATCTGCCCAGATTCATGAAATAGCAAAAGTAGAGCTCGATTGACTCAAGCTAGGGTGCTCCATAATTGCAAACAAAGACATGGATGGATAGAGCACTACAAGATTAACAAAACATCCTTACTGATCATCCTCAAAAGAGGCACGGATCACTAAGAAACAACATGAACATATGGCATATTGAAATAAACAGATCAAGGACTTAGTGGAAATGCTAAGTCCCTGAAATCAGCATTAACGAATGCACCACTTTGCAAGCTTGTGCTAGTCACCACACACATCACAAAAATACATGGGTTGCACCTCTGGAAAGATGGCGAAGCATATAACAAAACACATGTAGAGCTCATGAACATGTCATGCACACAATAATCATGGCAAAAATGACAAATATCTAATTGGAGCAGCAGATCTGACAATTAACTCAAATAGCACTCTTCCAACAACATTTCGGGCGTCAAGATGAGCTCAAATGAAAATGATGCAATGAGATGAAATGATGTGCTCTTTGAGGCGAACATTTTGATATGCTACACACATGAATTGGAGCTATGGATGCAAAGTTACGGCATGATGAACATGGGCATATGAATCTGGGAATTTCGGGGACTTAGTAGAAAAATATACCCTCGAGATAAAAGTCAACGGCACGGAATCCGAGGTTCGTCTGGATCTTCGCCGAGGAGCTTGAACTCGCCGGAGTGGGCAGATCCGAGCTAGATCCCGCCGGATCCAGCCCCATCCGGGCGTGTGGCGCCATGGGGAGGACGGCGGTGACCGGTGGCGTAGAGGTCCGGCGACCTAGGTGGCGGGGCAGGGCGCCGGTGGAGAGCGGGGTGGCGGCGCCGGCGCGAGGTGGCGGCGGCGCGCGGTGGCCGGCGACCGAGCAGGTGGCGGCGGGTGCGGGCAAGCGCCTGCGGACGGCGGCGGCGGCGGCGGCGACCGGGCCCGCGCGGGCCGGATCTAGGCCCCGCGGGCCGCGCGGCGGGGAGGAGAGAGAGGGCGCGGGCTGATGTGGCGCGCTTCGGTTGGCTGGGAGCGGTCGCTGAGATGATGTGGCAGGCTCCCATTGGTCAGAGTGAGGTGGCCGGGCGGGGTGGACATGTCCGGCCGCCGGGCGGACGTGTCCGGCGGCGCAAGGAGGACAAAGGTTAGGGTTTGCACCACGAATTTCGGAGGGGGAGGTGTTTATATAGGTAGAGGGATCTAGGAGAGTCCAAATGAGGTGCGGTTTTCGGCCACGCGATCGTGATCGAACGCTCTAGATGATGGAGAGGGTTTTGGTGGGTTTTGGGCCAAAATTCAGGGGTGTTGGGCTGCAACACACACGAGGCCTTTTCGGTCCCTCGGTTAACCGTTGGAACATCAAACGAAGTCCAAATGGTACGAAACTTGACAGGCGGTCTACCGGTAGTAAACCAAGGCCGCTTGGAAAGTCTCGGTCCAATCCGGAAATGTTTAATCCCCACACACAAGAAGAAGGTAGAAATGACCACCGGAGGAGAACGGAGCGCCGGAATGCAAAACGGACAACGGGGAAAATGCTCGGATGCATGAGACGAACATGTATGCAAATGAAATGCACATGATGACATGATATGCAATGCATGACACGCAAGCAATGACAAGGCAACAACAGCGAATAATTAGAGGACACCTGGCACATCGGTCTCGGGGCGTTACAGTATGACTATATACGGAATACATGCCTACATTACATTGATGAATTGGAGCTAGTTCTGTGTCACCCTATGTTATGACTGTTACATGATGAACCGCATCCGGCATAATTATCCATCACTGATCTGATGCCTACGAGTTTTCCATATACTGGTTTATGCTTATTTACTTTCCCGCTACTACTGTTACAATCACTACAAAATACCAAAAACATTACTTTTGCTGTCTTTACTTTTGTTACTGCTACCACCACTATCATATTACTTTGCTACTAAACACTTTGCTGCAGATACTAAGTTTCCAGGTGTGGTTGAATTGACAACTCAGCTGCTAATACTTGAGAATATTCTTTGGCTCCCCTTGTGTGGAATCAATAAATTTGGGTTGAATACTCTACCCTCGAAAGCTGTTGCGATCCCCTATACTTGTGGGTTATCAAGACAAATTTCTGGCGCCGTTGTCAGGGAGCATAGCTCTATTCTTTGAGTCACTTGGGATTTATATCTGCTTATCATTATGAAGAACCTGAGAGATCGAAAAACCAAGATCTATCCCTCAACTACGAGGGGAGGTAAGGAACTGCCATCTAGCTCTGCACTTGATTCACCTTCTGTTATGAGTAAGTTTGCGACACCTACACCTGCTTCTGCTATTCGTTCTGATATGTCGCATGTTATTGATGATGCCACTTCTGCTATGCATGATACTTATGATGAAACTGCTTCTATGCCTGATACTACTGTGCCCCTTGGTGAATTTCTTTATGAAAAAATTGCTAGGGCTAGAGAAAAAGAAATTATTGAATCTGAATACGATGATGATAGTGATGGTGAAAATATGCCTGTTATTCCTGAGGGTTATCTTTTTGATATGGAATCTTCTGCCGCTATTTTAGCTTGCAAAGATAGATATGAGCTTAAGAGGTTATTAGTTAAATGGAACAAAGAATCACTTAGAGATAAGATGAAACCCGACCCTGCTTTTGCTACTTCACCTATTTGTGTTCCTGATAAGGATTATGAATTCTCTGTTGATCCTGATATAATTACTTTGGTTGAATCTGATCCGTTTTATGGATATGAATCTAAAACTGTTGCGGCACATCTTACTAAGTTAAATGATATAGCTACCCTGTTTACTAATGATGAGAGATCGCGTTACTTTTATATACTCAAAATATTTCCGTTCTCATTAAAGGGTGATGCTAAGATATAGTTTAATTCTCTTGATCCTGGTTGTGTGTGTAGTCCCCAGGATATGATTTATTACTTCTCTGCTAAATATTTCCCTGCTCATAAGAAACAAGCTACTTTGAGGGAAATATACAACTTCGTGCAAATTAAAGAAGAGAGTCTCCCACAAGCTTGGGGGAGGCTTCTCAAGTTACTTAATGCTTTGCCTGATCATCCTCTTAAGAAACTTGAAATACTTGATATCTTTTATAATGGACTAACTGATGCTTCCAGAGATTACCTGGATAGTTGTGCTGGTTCTCTTTTCAGGGAAAGAACACCGGATGAAGCTGAAATTCTATTGAATAATATGTTGTCAAATGAAAATAATTGGGCACCTCCTGAGCCAGTTCCTGCTCCAATTACTGAGCCTATTCTTAAACCAACTCCGAAGAAGAGAGGTGTTCTATTTCTCAGTCCCGAAGATATGTAAGAGGCAAAGAAATCTATGAAAGAAAAAGGTATTAAAGCTGAAGACGTTAAGAATTTACCTCCTATTGAAGAAATACATGGTCTTAATATACTGCCTGTTGAAGAAACATATGATCTTAATTATTTATTTACTAAAGAACCTCCTGATCCTGATATCCCGACACAGGTAGTAAAGGTAAATTCTCTCTATAGATATGATAAAGCTGAAGTCCCTCCTACTAAAATTGCTAGTCAGTGCTTGGATGAGTTTGATAACTTTATGTTTAAGCAAGAGGACTTCAATGCTTATTTTGGTAGACAATTAAAAGAAAATGCTTATATGATTAGATGCTTGGGTGATTATATGGCTAATATTAAAGGTGAACTTAAACTTGTTAGCAAACATGCTTCTATGGTTACCACTCAAGTAGAACAAGTACTTAAGGCTCAAAAAGAAGTGCTTGATGAAATGAATAGTAAGAAAAATGATTATGCTGTTAGAGTGGCTACTAGAACTGGTAGAATGACTCAGGAACCTTTGTATCCTGAAGGCCACCCTAAGAGAATCGAGCAAGATTCTCAAAGAAATAATATTGATGTTCCTAGTTCTTCTAAAAAGAAGAAGAAGAAAAGTGATAGAACTGTGCAAACTTCTAGTGAACCTATTGCTGAACCACCTGATAATCCAAATGATATTTCTATGTCTGATGCTGAAACACAATCTGGTAATGAACATGAACCTAGTCAAAATATTAATGATGATGTTCATAATGATGTTCAACCTAGTAATGATAATGATGTAGAAATTGAACCTGATGTTGATCTTGATAACCCACAATCAAAGAATCAACGTTATGATAAAAGAGACTTTATTGCTAGGAAACATGGTAAAGAAAGGGAACCTTGCGTTCAAAAACCCATGCCTTTTCCTCTGAAACCATCCAAGAAAAAGGATGATGAGGATTTTGAGTGCTTTGCTGAAATGATTAGGCATATCTTTTTGCGTATGCGATTAACTGATGTGCTCAAAACAAATCCTTATGCTAAATATATGAAGGATATCATTACTAATAAAAGAAAGATACCGAAAGCTGAGATTTCCACCATGCTTACTAATTATACTTTTAAGGGTGGAATACCAAAGAAACTTGGAGATCCTGGAGTACCTACTATACCTTGCTCCATTAAGAGAAATTATATTAAAACTGCTTTATGTGATCTTGGAGCCGGTGTTAGTGTTATGTCCCTCTCTTTATATCGTAGACTTGACATGAATAAGCTAACACCTACCGAAATATCTTTGCAAATGGCTGATAAATCAAGTGCTATACCTGTTGGTATCTGTGAGGATGTGCCTGTTGTGGTTGCAAACGTTACTATTTTAATGGACTTTGTTATTCTTGATATTCCCGAGGATGATAGTATGTCTATTATTCTTGGAAGACCTTTTCTTAATACTGCAGGGGCTGTTATTGACTGCAACAAAGGCAATGTCACTTTTCATGTTAATGGTAATGAGCATACGGTACACTTTCCGAGGAAACAACCTCAAGTTCATAGTATCAACTCCATTGGAAAATTTTCATCGATTATAATTGGAGGTTTGGAATTTCCTCTTCCTACTGTCAAAAAGAAATATGATATACTTATTATAGGGGATGTGCATATCCCCGTTGAGGTAACTTAGTGTTATTCGAAATTTCTCCGGTTTCATGATTATCGGAATGAGTTTGTTAACAAGACTTGATCAACCTTGTTAGTGGATTCTTTTTGATGAGCATGAGATGGATGAAACTAGAAGCGCAACCTTCTGTACCCCACTTTTACTTTCTGTTGTTTATATTAAATAAAGTAAAAAATAGTAATTTTTTGTCTATTTCTTGACTTATCCGTGCAATATAAAAATATCCCAAAAATAAAAGTCCTCAGAATGTCATGCCAATTTAATATGATTTTTCGGAAATATTTGAGGATTTACTGTGCAAAAATTACCGCGGGAGGAGCTGCCACCTGGCCACGAGGGTGGTGGGCGCCCCCCCCCCCTCTAGGGTGCGCCCCCTGCCTCGTGGGCCCATGGTGGCCCTCCTCCACTTATCCCAGCACCCATATTCTTCCTCTGTCTCACACAAACCCAAAAAACCAACTCAAGCACGAGTTCCAGCCACTTTTGTTGTGATTTTCGATCTCCTTGCTCAAAGCACCTCTCGCAAAACTGCTTGGGGAGATTGTTCCTTGGTATGTGAATCCTCCATTGGTCCAATTAGTTTTTGTTCTAGTGCTTTATTCCTTGCAAATTTATGCTGCATAGGTGACCATGTTCTTGAGCTTGCATGTCAAATTTATATGGTTCCAAGTAGTTCTAATGCTTGATATAGGCTCTAGGCACTTGTAGGAGTAGTTGCTATCTGTTTTATTGAAGTTGGTTCACTTTTGTTTGAAGTTACTAAGAATTTCAGATTATTTCATAATAATAGTGAGGAGATTTTTTAGGGGCTCATCGAGCCAAAGCTCGAAGGAAAAGGCACCGAAGCCTAAGTATAATTTGCCGCGCACCGCGGAGATTCGGGTGTGTGAATGGCCTTCTGATGATTTCTTGAGAGCAGCCGGTATCTATGAAGATTTTCATGAATTGGCTCACAATGCAGGCCTCACCGCTTTCCTCCACGACCTATGCGATCAGTATCTCTTACTCACAAATACTTTTGTGCAAAAGTTTCATTTTCATTCTAGGAACTCACCACCTACGGTGGAGTTTCATTTATATGATGGGCATAAGGAGATGTCACTTTATGATTTCTGTCGGATTTGTTTAGTCCCTTTTGAGGGCAAGACAGAAGAACCACATCATGATGATGTGGTTGGGTTTATTGATACTATCACTGTAGGAGAAACTAGGAAGGTTTCCGATGCACGAATTACTAGCATACATTTTCCTGTTTTACGTTACTTTGCATTATTTGCTAGTCGTTGTTTAATTGGACGCGGAAACTATGGAAACCTGAGTATCCCTGATATAATTATTCTACTCCATAGTTTATACAGTGATAACACTTTTAGTATGTGCGGTATTATTGCTAGACGGTTAAGTATGAACCATACCAAAGGCCCCATCTTTGGAGGCACCTATTAGGCATGCTGAGAAGGAAGAAAAGGTGCTACCCCATGTTTATCTAGATCATAAAAGTATGGTGGCACACGATTTTATTGTTAAGAATAGGGTAGGAGAGCTAAAATATCAATTGTTCTTTAACAAACATCATCCTAAGACTATTATCCTGCCTGCTCCTTCTTTGTTTGATTTGACTGTAGGCACGTACCTTGTTCTGTTGATGGCTATTCACGCCTACCGGAACCCTGCACCATCTGAGGAGCCAGAACCGGAACCACAATTTGATCCTTCACGGCAGTCTAACTATTAGTGGGATCCAGAGACGATTGCCAACAAGTGGCAATCGGAGCCTTCTTCTTCCTCATCACAGTACGACCACAACAACTATTATTATGGATATCCGCCAGGCCAGCCATGGCAATAGACCAACTTAGTCCAAAAGCATAAGCTTGGGGGAGTACGTATTTCTCACCGACATTACATTTATGTTCACACACACTCATTGCTAGATGTCGGTGCTCATACTTTTTCACTGTAATACCCAGGCTAGTTTATTTTCTTTTTCCTGCTTTCTTCTTGTGTGTTTGTTAAACCTTAAGAAAAACCAAAAAAATTAGTAGTAGTTTATTTTTCTAATGTAGTAGTAATAATTAAAAAGAAACCCCAAAAATATTTCATGTTCTTCTTTTGCTTGTTAGGGGCTTTCCCGTGTAAATAGTTTTATTTCTTTTCTTTTCTTTGGGGGTCAGTAGGAGAAGACCATAATTAAATTGTTGAAGTGGCTCTTATATGCATTATTGTTGATTTAACCCAGAGCCCATCTTGCCTTGTCTTCTCCTGTTTATTGAATGCTCGCAGATTCCAGCTTAGTCCAATGCACGTGCACTCTTATTATTATTCACACCATTCGGTAGTGCAAGTGAAAGGCAATTATGATGATATATGATGGACTGACTGAGATGAGAGAAGCTGGTATGAACTCAACCTCTTTTGTTTTTGTAAATATGATGAGTCCCTCGTTCTTGATTCAGCTTATTATGAATAAACATGTTTGCAATGACAATTAGAGATCATAGTTGCTTGTGCCATGCTTGATTAGCTATGAGTTATAATGTTTTACCTTGTGTGCCAACATGCTATTGAGATGATTATGATGTGGTATGATGGGGTGGTATCCTCCTTTGAATGATTTAAGTGACTTGACTTGGCACATGTTCACACATGTAGTTGAAACAAATCAACATAGCCTTCACGATATTTATGTTCATGGTGGATTATATCCTACTCATTCTTGCATCCAATGTTTATTAATTTTAATGCATGTACATGGCTGTTGTCGCTCTCTAGTTGGTCGCTTCCCAGTCTTTTGCTAGCCCTCACTTGTACTAAATGGGAATACTGCTTGTGCATCCAATCCCTTAAACCCCAAAGTTATTCCAGATGAGTCCACCATACCTTCCTATATGCGGTATCTACCTGTCGTTCCAAGTAAATTTGTATGTGCCAAACTCTAAACCTTGAAATAAACATTCTATTTTGTATGCTCGAATAGCTCATGTATCAACCAAGGCTGTCCTTACCTTCCGTGTTAGGCGAGTTATTCTCAAGAGGAGTGGACTCCGCTCCTCACTCACGAGAAAATGGCTGGTCACCGGGATGCCCAGTCCCATGCTTTATGCAAACTAAATCAAAATTAATTGCAAACAAAACTCCCCCTGGGACCTGATGTATGTTGGAGGCACTCGTTGTTTCGAGCAAGCCATGGATTGATGCTTGTTGGTGGAGGGGGAGTATAAACTTTACCATTCTGTTTGGGAACCGCCTATAATGTGTTTAGCATGGAAGATATCGCCATCTCTTAGTTGTTACGTTGACAATGAAAGTATACCGCTCAAAATACAATTTATCTCTATTTCAAAACCGAGCTCTGGCACCTCTACAAATCCCTGCTTCCCTCTGCGAAGGGCCTATCCATTTACTTTTATGTTGAGTCATCACCCTCTTATTAAAAAGCACTAGCTGGAGAGCACAGCCGTCATTTGCATTCATCACTGTTAATTTATATTGGGTATGACTATGATTGGATCTCTTTTACCATGAATTACAATGTCTAGTCAGTCCTTGATCTTTAAAGGTGCTCTGCATTTATGTTTTGCGGTCTTAGAAAGGGCTAGCGAGATACCATCTTGTTATATCATATTATGATTGTTTTGAGAAAGTGTTGTCATCCGAGATGTATTATTATGGCTTGCTAGTTGATTATGCTATTGATATGAGTAATTATGAGACCTGAGCATTATTGCAAATGTGGTTAGTTATGATCTATGCTGAAAACTTGAATGATGGCTTGACATAGTTACAATAACAAGAGGAAACAGAGTTTGTAAAAGTTTTTCTTTCTTTCAGTTTGTCAACTGAATTGCTTGAGGACAAGCAAGGGTTTAAGCTTGGGGGAGTTGATACGTCTCCGTCGTATCTACTTTTCCAAACACTTTTGCCCTTGTTTTGGACTCTAACTTGTATGATTTGAATGGAACTAACCCGGACTGACGCTGTTTTCAGCAGAATTGCCATGGTGTTGTTTTATGTGCAGAAAACAAATATTCTCGGACTGACCTGAAACTCCACGGAACATCTTAGAAAAAACAATAAAAAATACTCGCCCAAGATGAAGACCAGGGGGCCGACACCCTTCTCACGAGGGTGGGGGGCGCCCCCCCCCTTCCCAGGGCGCGCCCCCTACCTCGTGGGCCCCCTGGAAACCCTCCGACGCCAACTCCAACTCTATATATTTGCTTTCAGAGAGAAAAAAATCAGAGAGAAGAAATCATCGCGTTTTATAATACGGAGCCGCCGCCAAGCCCTAAAGCCTCTCGGGAGGGATGATCTGGAGTCCGTTCGGGGCTCCGGAGAGGGGGATTCGTCGCCGTCGTCATCATCAACCATCCTCCACCACCAATTTCATGATGCTCACCGCCGTGCGTGAGTAATTCCATCGTAGGCTTGCTGGACGGTGATGGGTTGGATGAGATTTATCATGTAATCGAGTTAGTTTTGTTAGGGTTTGATCCCTAGTATCCACTATGTTCTGAGATTGATGTTGCTATGACTTTGCTATGCTTAATGCTTGTCACTAGGGCCCGAGTGCCATGATTTCAGATCTGAACCTATTATGTTTTCATGAATATATGTGAGTTCTTGATCCGATCTTGCAAGTCTATAGTCACCTACTATGTGTTATGATTCGGCAACCCCGAAGTGACAATAGTTGGGACCACTCCCGGTGATGACCATAGTTTGAGCAGTTGATGTATTCACTATGTGCTAATGCTTTGTTCCGGTTCTCTATTAAAAGGAGGCCTTAATATCCCTTAGTTTCCAATAGGACCCCTCTTCCATGGGAGGGTAGGACAAAAGATGTCATGCAAGTTCTTTTCCATAAGCACATATGACTATATATGGAATACATGCCTACATTACATTGATGAATTGGAGCTAGTTCTATGTCGCCCTATGTTATGACTGTTACATGATGAACCGCATCCGGCATAATTATCCATCACTGATCCGGTGCCTACGGGTTTTCCATATACTGGTTTACGCTTATTTACTTTCTCGCTGCTACTGTTACAATCACTAAAAAATACCAAAAACATTACTTTTGCTGTCTTTACTTTTGTTGCTGCTACCACCACTATCATATTACTTTGCTACTAAACACTTTGCTGTAGATACTAAGTTTCCACGTGTGGTTGAATTGACAACTCAGCTGCTAATACTTGAGAATATTCTTTGGCTCCCCTTGTGTGGAATCAATAAATTTGGGTTGAATACTCTACTCTCGAAAGTTGTTGCGATCCCCTATACTCGTGGGTTATCAATCAGCTGTTGTCCTTTTGATTTTCTCTACAATCAGACTCATGACTTTGAACTTTTGAGGCACATCAAACAAATGTAGCAAATTAATAGCTTGTCCTCTAATCATCTTGTGATCACCTGACTTGGGTAGCAATGTGTGCCTTAGGATCCAGTTAATGGTAGGCAGACCAGACAACAAGAAGTGGACAGATCCAAACTTATGAGTCTCTAAAGCATCATCTGGGATCTCTCTGTACATGTGTGCCATAGTGTTGTGGTCTTTCTTCTTCTCGGCATAAACATCCAAGTCATCTTCATGTTCCTCGGGGGCATTGATCAGCTTAGCCCATTCTTCTACTGTGGATTGGTACCTAGTACCCTCAGACATCCATATAATACTCCCATCTGGATAGAAATGGGCTGTAGAATAGAATTGCATGATCAGCTCATCATTCCACTTGGTGAGATTCTGTCCAACAAATGTATCTACTCCACAAGCCTTGAAGCTGTCATAGGCTCCTGGATAGTGATCTTCATTTTCCTTGATGTACTCCCAGTCAACCCATCTCATGTCACACACTATGGGCTTCTTGTCAAGCAGGACAGTCTCATAAAAGTCTTGTTTTTCCTTTGTGTGGAACCTGTAGTCCACAGCAGTTCTCCTCCCGACAGCATATGGATCAGACTGTCTCCACAATCTCAGTCCTGAATCCTTCCTGATCTTCATATTTTCTGCAACATGATGTGCATCATTGTGGTCAGGGATCTTGGGCTTGAGCTTCCTTATCACTTGGGCTTCATCATCTTCTTCATCAACAGTCTCAGGCACCGGGCCTTGTTCTTTTCTGCAGCTGGAATGTTCCTGGTGCTTCTCTTGGGTGCAGACTTTTGAGCTAGAGCTTTGGGAGCAGACTTGGGATTAGATGGAGCAGCCCCTGATCTGATTGCATCTCCCATAAGCTTCTGAGCTTTAGGTGCTGGTGCATCATCCTCTTCTTCTTCATCATCATCTCTCATCATTGATGGTTTTCCAATAACTCTGGCAATGGTCTTCTTGACCCTTTCTTTCCTCTTCTTGCCTTCACCTCCTTCTTTGGGTTCAAGAGTGACTCCATTGTTTCTTGAGTGGAGGCTCTGGCTTTTGACATTGGAACTCTTCTTGCTGGAGCCTTTGTCTTCATTCTAGGCTTACTTGTAGTAGCTGTGCCATACTCCTTTTTCAGCACCTTTTTCCTTGAAGTGGCCTCATCCTCAACAGCCACATAATCCTCACCTTCAGAATCTGAGGTTTTCTTCTTCCTTGTCCTGGTAGCTGCTTTTGGCAAGTTACTAGGTGTGCTCCTGCTACCCTCATCATAGCTGCTGGAGGGACTAGTGCCCTCACTCAACTGAATCTGCTCTTCAGACTTGTTCTGACTGTCACTTTGATCAGACATCTTCAGGCAAACTGTTAGCAGACCCTGTGAATAGGTTGTAGATGAGGTAGAATAGATGAGCATCACAAAGTACAGAGGTTTTGCAAAACAATTGAGTCAAAAAGCTTAGTTTTAGTTCTCTACAGAAGTGATCTCGGAGCTACCGAATTGACAAACTCGGTGATACCGAAGCAACACTTGGAACCTAAACTAGTGAACTCGGTTGGGCCGAGTCATAGTTCGGTGGCACCAAGATTGCTAGGGTTTCACAGAATCTTGAACTCGGTCACACCGATTTGCACGTTTCGGTTGGACCGAAAAGCGCATGTGCAATGGCCAAGGCCGAATCGATGAGACCGATTTCTACATTTCGGTCGGTCCGAGATGAGTTCTGCGGAGAGCTAACCCTAAAATTTTCGAATCAATATAGACCTAAGGAAGTTTTAGCTAGATGGATCAATCTCAATCATGGCAAGAAACATGTCATTGTCCTTGTGCTAGGAATCAGAGTGAAAAAGACAGCACAAGGGGTCGAACACTTACCCTAGAGCGGCGAGTGTTCGCTACGGCGGCAACGGCGGAGGAGATTGCCGTTGACATCGGCGGAGACCAGCAGCGGGAGGTCGCTGGCGGCGAGAGGACGATCCGGAGACCCGAAGAGGCAGAGCAGGTTACGCGCGGGTGAAGGGTTTCCGAAAAATTTCCAAAATTTGACCCGTTAGTATATATATAACCTGACCCTGTCGGTGTGACCAAGTGGAACAACTCGGTGGCACCGAGATGCAAAACTGCGGGCAGTTACTGCAACTCGATGTGACCGAAAGGTTCTAATCGGTTTCACCGAGATTGAAAACCTATATCAACTAAGTGATTTTGGTAGGACCGAAAAAGATGAATCTATCAGACCGAAATGCACAAAGAGGTTTTGGAAGTTTAAGTCTATGACGAATTGGGGACTCCAAGTGCTCCTTACACAGAGTGGTTTGAATCTGACTTGATCAAACTTTGTGATGTAGCATGAATAGAGTTTGAGACGAGGAAAGCATAGATAGCTAGAGGGAGTTCTTAGGCATTCTTGTCCATCCATTTGGCAAAAGATAAAAAGCCAAACAATCAAAGAAACAAATGGATGTCCTCGAATGAGAAAATATGCATTCAACATGCTCACACAATAATATGGCAAAAGAAATATGTGACAAAGCATGCACAAACACTTTAGCATCTATCAAGCAATTGGCGATGACTAGGTCATCTATATATGAGTATATTGACTTAGGAGTCAAATGAGAAAATTTGATCATAGGTCATACTCATCGTTTAAGCACAAGTGGCATTACCACTTTTACATAAAGCATTGTTGTGCTCACACCATTTGAGTTGCTTTAGCTTAATTTTTAGAGTAAAGCTCCCCCTAGATGTGATATCCCCCCTAAGAGGGATGAACTAACCTTGGGTTTTGTCGATGATGACTTCATGTAGGTAATGAACATGTGGATGCTCAATGTTGATGTAGATCATTCGGAGCATTCCATTGGAGTGAGTTGCACTTTCAATACCTACACGGGTTAGTCCCACAAGGAACAAGCAAGGATATTCATAGACATAGAGTGATGTATACACAAGATGATTTCCATGAAAGCATTAGGTTACCTTGTCCCTTGTCTTACCAACAAGAGGGTTTGTGACTCCTTGAACTAGTGCAAGATATGGAAGTTGTTTGCACTTGTTATTGCCAAATGATAAGAGTGATGTATGTTGGCGGAGTCACCCTCAAGAACTCTCTAGTTCTTCTTATTTGGGATCCATACCATCTTGATGGGAATCCTTGGAGTTGTAGTCGTACTTGATGAGGTAGAACTTGATGTAGTCTTGGGAACCCACTTGACCAAGGCCTTAGGAGCTTCTTCAAATGCATCAATCTCCTCTTGAAGCTTGTCCTTGACTTTTTTGCTTGTGGTCTTGTGGTGGAAGATCATCTTGAGCTTGTGTTCCTTTGAAAGAAGTAGGATCATACTTCTCTTGTTGAGGAACAAACTTCGTCTTGGGGTATCGATCTTCTTCCTACTCAACTCCATTGGCATTGAACTTTCGTTCAAAACAAACACCTTGATTCTTCCGGTGCCTTCCTTGCTTGCGTACAATTTCCTCAAATTGCTTACTTTCGGCGAGGCTCTTGTAAACACCTTTCTCTATAATTCCCTTCAATAAGCTATTTTCTTGCTCAAGTGTAACTTGGCTAAGAGAGTCATTAGTGGAATCAAGAGAACTACTAGAAGCAATAATATTGGATTTAGCATGATTATTGTTACTACTAGATGAAGAATCTTTCTTGTTCTTGATGTTAGATTTAACGTGTGGCATGTAAGTAGATAAGAGTAAACGTTCACAATGTAAGAAGAACTTTTCTTGCGAAGATCATCATTGATTGCTTTTAAGAACTCATGCTCTTGCTCAAGGTTGAGCTTTTCAAAGCGTAGCTTCTCATGAGTCTTTAAAAGTTCTCGATGATCTTTCAAGGTAGTTTCATGAGCTAACTTAAGAGTGTTTAGTTCTTTAGTTAGACACTCAATCTCCTTCTTATCATCGTCATTCGTTTTATCTTGATTAGCATGATTAATAGCATGTTCATCATAGTTTTCATAACTAGAGTTGTCAACAAGTAAATCATCATCTCCTAGCAAATCATCTTCATCACTATTGAAATCAACATACTCGAGGTGTGTTACCTTTGGACCTTTAGCCATGAAGCATCCTCCAATTCCTTCATTTGGTGAGTCAAATATGTCGTAGGAGTTGGTTGTCACAAGTGCTAGTCCGGCAACACCTTCATCTTGAGTATATTCGGAGTCGGAGTGATAACTTCTTTCGGAGTGATGGTCAGAGTCACAGCCGGATACCCATTTACCAACATGAGCTTGATGTCTTCGTTTTGTGTAGCTCCTTGATGACTTGTCCTTCCTCTCTGAATCCTTGCTTCTCCGAGAGGGTCTTCATTCATAACGATCATCTCTACTCCTCCTCTCTCTTGATGGTGATTCTTCTCTCCTACTTCTTCTCTTGGGAGAATCTTCTCTTCTTTTGTAGGGAGCCGTACACTCATTGGAATAGTGTCCGAGTCTTCCACAATTGTAGCAGTTATGCTCACGACTAGAAGATCTTTTGTCATTGTAGGACCTTGACTTGGAACTTTTTTCCTTGCTTCTACTCTTGTAGAACTTGTTGAAGTGCTTGACCATTACGCTCAATTCTTCATTGAAGGTTTGCTGCTCATTTGATGATGTGGGGGCATCACATGAGGCTTTGTAAGCACCACTTGACTTGTTGTGAAGATCTTCCTTATCCTTAAGTGACATCTCATGAGCAACAATTCTTCCAATGACTTCCGTTGGCTTGAGATCTTTGTAGTTGGGCATCATTTGGATCAATGTGCACACGGTATCATATTTTCCATCCAAGGCACTTAGGAT
The DNA here is from genome assembly GCF_003073215.2 of Triticum urartu. Lineage (NCBI taxonomy): Eukaryota > Viridiplantae > Streptophyta > Magnoliopsida > Poales > Poaceae > Triticum > Triticum urartu. Next base: position 210,328,133 of record NC_053024.1, read on the forward strand.
CTTCTTGATGATGAATCTATCGGTCATCTCTTCACTTCCTAAGCCGGCAATCTCATTTGTGATGAGAGCAAGCCTAGAGTACATTTCAGCGACACCTTCACCATCCTTCATTTTGAACTTGTCAAGGTGACTTTGAAGCACATCCAAATTGGATTCCTTAACGGAGTCGGTACCTTCGTGCACATCAATCAAAGTATCCCAAATTTCCTTTGCATTCTCAAGACGGCTGATTTTGTTGAATTCTTCGGGGCACAATCTGTTGGAGAGAATACCACAAGCTTGAGCATTGTATTGCAGCATCTTCAACTCTTCCGCGGTAGCTTCACGGTTCGGTTCTCTCCCATCAAAGAATTCACCTTGCAAGCCAATACACACAATAGCCCAAACGGCGGGGTTATGTCCAAGAATATGCATTTTCATCTTATGCTTCCAACTAGCAAAATTTGTACCATCAAAGTAAGGACCTCTACGGTGGTAATTTCCCTCGCTAGATGCCATACTCTCCTAGGTTGTGAAACCAAGGCTATGACCACCAAAAGCTATGGAAATCAAAGCAAATGGAGACCAAAGCTCTGATACCACTTGTAGGCTCGAAAGTATGTCTAGAGGGGGTGATTAGACTACTTGACCAAATAAAAATCTAGCATTTTCCCAATTTTAGTTCTTAGCAGATTTTAGCAACTTTGCACAAGTCAAGCAATCAACCTACACATGCAATTCTAAGATTACAGAAGCGGAAAGTAAAACAATTGCATATTAAGGTAAAGGGAGGAGTTTGAGGGAGCAAACGCAATGTTGACACGGAGATCTTTATCCGTGGTTCCGATAGGTGGTGCTATCGTACATCCACGTTGATGGAGACTTCAACCCACGAAGGGTAACGGTTGCGCGAGTCCACGGAGGGCTCCACCCACAAAGGGTCCATGAAGAAGCAACCTTGTATATCCCACCATGGCCGTCGCCCACGAAGGACTTGCCTCACTCGGGTAGATCTTCATGAAGTAGGCGATCTCCTTGCCCTTACAAACTCCTTGGTTCAACTCCACAATCTTGACAGAGGCTCCCAGGTGACACATAGCCAATCTAGGAGACACCACTCTCCAATAGGTAACAAATGGTGTGTTGATAATGAACTCCTTACTCTTGTTCTTCAAAAGATAGTCTCCCCAACACTCAACTCTCTCTCACAGGATTTGGATTTGGTAGAAAGAAGATTTGAGTGGAAAGCAACTTGGGGAAGGCTACAGATCAAGATTTATGTGGTTGGGATGGAATATCTTGACCTCAACACAAGTGTAGGTGGTTCTATCTCAGAAAATGTATGTTAGAAGTGTAGGCATGTTATGATGGCTATCTACACGAATGAAGAGTGGGTGGAGGGATATATATAGCCTCCACACAAAATCTAACCGTTACACACAATTTACCAAACTCGGTGGGACCGATTCAGAGAACTCGGTCAGACCGATTTAGTTCATAATGTGACCGTTAGGGTTCTCGGTGGGACCGACATGTCAACTCGGTGGGACCAATGTCATTAGGGTTAGGACATAACTTAATCTCGGTGAGACCGATTACACAAACTCGGTGAGACCGATTTTGGTAATAGACTAACCAGAGAGTTGGTCAGGCAAACTCGGTGGGACCGATTCGCTCATCTCGGTTGGACGGGAACGTTACGGAAGGGAAACAGAGAGTTTGCATTGCAATCTTGGTGGGACCAATCACTCATCTCGGTTTGACCGAAACGTTACGAAGGGAAACATAGAGATTACAATCCCATCTCGGTGAGACCGAGATCCCTATCGGTGAGACCGAAAAGACTAGGGTTTCTGGCAGTGGCTATGTCAAGAGAACTCGGTGGCGCCAGATAGAGAATTTCGGTGGGGCCGATTTTATCTTTTGGTTTGGGACATATGTGGATATGAGAAAGTAGTTGAGGGCTTTGGAGCATATCACTAAGCATTTTGAGCAAGAACCTCATTAAGTAGCACCTCACCCCCTCTTGATAGTATTGGCTTTTCCTATGCACTCAATGTGATCTTGGATCACTAAAATGAAAAATGTAGAGTCTTGTGCTTTGAGCTTGAGCCAATCCTTTTGTCCTTGGCATTTTGAGGGATCCACTTCTCTAATCCATGCCATGCCAATCATTGAGCTTTCCTGAAATATTTATCTTGAAATAGCATTAGCTCAATGAGCTATATGTTGTTAGGAATTACCAAAATCACCCAGGGATAGTTGCACTTTCAAGTCTCTTGTTTTGTCACTTTCATATACTAGTGGGAATTTTTCATTATAGAACTTGGCTTGTATATTCCAACAATGGGCTTCCTCAAATGCCTAAGGTCTTAGTGAGCAAGCAAGTTGGATGCACACCCACTTAGTTTCTTTTGTTGAGCTTTAATACATTTCTAGCTCTAGTGCACCCGTTGCATGGCAATCCCCACTCCTTGCATTGACATCAATTGATGGGCATCTCCCTAGCCCATTAATTAGTCGCGTCGATGTGAGACTTTCTCCTTGTTTGTCTTCTCCACATAACCCCCATCATCATATTCTATTCCTGTAACATCCCAAATTTTCAATTTGGAATGTTATACACTAGATCATCATTTGCATATCATATTTTATTTCATTTTGGTTGATCCTAGAAATTCTACGCAACTCAAGGACCCTCGGAGAGAGTTGGGGATTTCGTTATTTTCATATTTGAGTTTTCTCAAATTTTGAAAACAGGATCATTTGATTTTATTTATTTTATCTTCAATTATTTATATTATCAAAATATGAGAGAGGGAATAAAATGATTTTCCCAAAAATAAAGAAATATTGAGGATTTAATAAAAAAATCAAATAAGATTTTATTTTGGTTTTATTTGCTATTTTATTTGAATTTAGGAAAAATGTGTGTTTTTCATAATTGCATCTAGGCCCCAAATAAATGTTCATCCTGTGCGGCTTGATTTTAGAAGCCGGGGAAAATTTATTTCGGGATTTTTGGAGTCCGTTTAGTAGTCCTTTTGTTTTTTTCTAAGCGTAACTATTTTAAAAAAAGATCCGAACCGACTCCGGGCCGTAACCGGCCAGGACTCCGCCTGGCCAGGCCTTTAAATAGTGCCGCCCGAGGCCCGAGCCAGCCCAAGCCGCCCCGCCCCCAAACCCTAACCCTAGCGCGCCGCCGCCCCCGCACCGCCACCCGCCGACGTCGGATCCACCGCCGCCGTAGGTAGATATCGCCGCCGGTTTTTTTAGAAAACTGATCGGTTTTCCGTCGGTTTGTTCGGTTTTTTGTTTCGTTTTTTATAGATTGGTTTTCCGGTTTATTTAATTAGCAAGCGTTCGCTCGTTCGTTCGTTTTAACGAACGTGTTCATCATTTAGGTCCAGATAAAAAACGTTCGTTCGTTAATCTGTTCGTCGTTTTTCTTTTTCTCGGTTTTAATCCGCGATTTTTCTGATCGTGATTCCTCATCCGTTTTTCGTTCTAGTATAACTTTTCGCTCGTTTATCGGAATCAGGCGATTCAAGCGCCTGGAGTTTCGTCTCGAAACCCTCTTTCCGTTAAACAACTCAAACAAGTCTTTGCCACTATAAAAATTTCCCTAGATCCAGAATAGTAAACGAACCTTGTTTCTTTTTCCGTTTGTCTTTCGTTGCTTCGTTCGATTTGATTCTTTTTGCCAAGCGGAGTTCTTAAGTTTAACTTTCTGGTTAGATCTCTTATTCGAGTTTTACGTATGCATTAGTTGAGTACTTATTGGATGCTTGTTTCTTTGCGATAGAGTACCCGGAGTGCGTTGCTTGATACTTCGAATCGCTAGGTTTCGTGAATCATCATCAAGGCAAGTAACACTTTGATCATACCTCCTACTACCCAGTTTTATTGCATTAGATCAATCCTCACACATTGCATGATTAGGATCTAATTAATTTTGTGGGTTTGGGAAGTATTTGAGGTAGTACATATTACCTGTTTGTTATCAAACCTTTGGGAGTTACTTCTACGTTTGCTTATTATGCCATGATATGCTGGTAGACGTGGATTGGGTGAGTGAAATCCATGACAGATGTGAGATTGTTAAATTAAAGGTTTATCTAAGGTGGCAACTTAAATACACATCTGGGTGGATTGAGGCACCTGGGTATTCCAGTGATTGCCTGCTTTCTTTTGGACCGCCACCCAGGCTCAAAGGGATCATGAGATTATTCATGCTAGAAACTTCCGTGTGCAGCCACAAACTACTATGGGCTCTAGCATAGTTGATTAAGTCGTGCGAACTCTTACAGTGGTAGACTAGCAGATGTAGGGGAAATTAGGTGTAACGGTCTACCCGATCGTAAGGTGCTAGCGCTTCTGAAAGACTATGTCTCGGTCATCCGTTTCTCAAACACCATGTAGTGCGCGAAACCAAATGGAGGCGATCGAGTCTTGTGGGGAAAAGTGCGCAAACCTCTGCAGAGTGTATAAACTAATCATGGTTAGCCGTGTCCCTGGTTATGGACATCTTGAGTATCTAGTACCTGGATTATCATGTGAATCTCATCGTGTTACTCTAAAATAAATTTTGTTGGGTGTTGTTTAATGATGATGTTTAATTGGGATTGAGAATACTGTCTACCATTCTCAATGTTTAACAACTACCATGATAGTTAAATAAAATTTATTCCTTTGCAGTAGGGAAAAATTGGCTTTACGCAAAATTGTAACCATAGAGCTTTCCACCAGCCAAATATGCATGTAGTATAGCCTATTTCATTCCATTACTCTCTATGTGTTACATTGTCAGCATATTCCATGTGCTGACCCATTTCGGGTTGCAACGTTAATGTTGCAGACTTTTCAGACGACGATTAAGGTGCTTTTAGGTCGTGGTTCTATACTCAGTGATGCCGCAGGAGTTGATGGACTCACTTATCTTCCAAGCCTTCCGCTGTTATCATTATTAGATGGCCTTAAGCCATATTTATTGTAATAAGTTCTCTTTTGAGACACTTGATGTAATAAGTGTGTGATTGCTACTCTGTCATAAATCCTTCAAGTACTGTGTGGTGTCAGCATTACTGATCCAGGGATGACACCTGAGCACAGAGATTGGACCTTTTGAGGTCTGGTCGCTACAATTCCACCCATAGTGTTATATCCAAGGCTCACGCTCATGTATTGCGTGAAAGTTGAAAAAAGTTTGAGATTACTAAAGTGTGAAACAATTGCTTGGCTTATCATCGGGGTTGTGCATGATGAGAGCATTCTTGTGTGACGAAAATGGAGCATGACCAAACTATATAATTTTTTAGGGATGAACATTCTTTTGCCATGCTATTTTGAGAAGACATAATTGCTTACTTAGTATGCTTGAAGTATTATTATTTTTATCTCAATATTAGACTTTTGTCTTGAATCTTTCGGATCTTAATATTCATGCCACAATAAAGAGAATTGCATTGAGAATTATGTTACGTAGTATTTCTCATCAAAAATTCTATTTTTATCATTTACCTACTCGAGGACGAGCAGGAATTAAGCTTGGGGATGCTTGATACGTCTCCAACGTATCTATAATTTTTTATTGTTCCATGCTATTATATTATCTGTTTTGGATGTTAATAGGCTTTATTTTACACTTTTATATTATTTTTGGGACTAACCAATTAACCCAAGGCCTAGTGCAAATTTTTGTTTTTTTGCCTATTTCAGTGTTTCGTAGAAAAGGAATATCAAACGGAATCCAAACGGAATGAAACCTTCGGGAACGTGATTTTTTGAACAAACGTGATCCAGAGGACTTGGAGTGGATGTCAAGAAACAAACGAGGAGTCCACGAGGCAGGGGGTGCACCTACCCCCTGGGCGCGCCGTCCCCCCTCGTGGGCCCCTCGTGGCTCAACCGACCTACTTCTTCCTCCTATATATACTCATATACCCTGAAAACATCCAGGAGCACCACGAAACCCTATTTCCACCGCCGCAACCTTCCGTACCCAAGAGATCCCATCTTGGGGTCTATTCCGGAGCTCCGCTGGAGGGGGCAACGATCATGGAGGGCCTCTACATTAACTCCATGGCCCCTCTGATGATGTGTGAGTAGTGTACTTCAGACCTTCGAGTCCATAGTTATTAGCTAGATGGCTTCTTCTCTCTCTTTGGATCTCAATACAAAGTTATCCTCGATCTTCTTGGAGATCTATTCGATGTAACTCTTTTTGCGGTGTGTTTGTTGAGATCCGATGAATTGTGGATTTATGATCAAGTCTATCTATGAACAATATTTGATTCTTCTATGAAATCTTTTATGTATGATTGGTTATCTTTGCAAGTCTCTTCGAATTATCAGTTTGGTTTGGCCTACTAGATTGATCTTTCTTGCAATGGGGGAAGTACTTAGCTTTGGGTTCAATCTTGTGGTGCTCGATCCCAGTGACAGAAAGGGAAACGACACGTATTGTATTGTTGCCATCGAGGATAAAAAGATGGGCTTTATATCATATTACTTGAGTTTATCCCTCTACATCATGTCATCTTACCTAATGTGTTACTCTGTTCTTATGAACTTAATACTCTAGATGCATGCTGGATAGCGGTCGATGTGTGGAGTAATAGTAGTAGATGCAGGCAGGAGTCGGTCTACTTGTCACGGACGTGATGCCTATATACATGATCATGCCTAGATATTCTCATAATTATTCGCTTTTCTATCAATTCCTCGACAGTAATTTGTTCACCCACCGTAATACTTATGCTATCTTGAGAGAAGCCACTAGTGAAACCTATGGCCCCCGGGTCTATTTTCCATCATATAAAGTTTCCAATCTATTTTATTTTGCAATCTGTACTTTCAATCTATATCATAAAAATACCAAAAAATACTTATCTTATTATTATTATCTCTATCAGATCTCACTCTCGTAAGTGACCGTGAAGGGCTTGACAACCCCTTTATCGCGTTGGTTGCGAGGTTCTTATTTGTTTGTGTAGGTACGAGGGACTTGCGTGTGGCCTCCTACTGGATTGATACCTTGGTTCTCAAAAACTGAGGGAAATACTTACGCTACTTTGCTACATCACCCTTTCCTCTTCAAGGGAAAACCAACGCAGTGCTCAAGAGGTAGCAAAGGACTAAGGATATATTTTTCGTTTATGGAGGAGACAAAGAGCTCGTCGTAAATGGTTACGTTGATGCGAGCTTTGACACTGATCCAGATGACTCTAAGTCGCAAACCGGATACATATTTATATTGAATGGTGGAGCTGTCAGTTGGTGCAGTTCCAAGCAGAGCGTCGTGGCGGGATCTATGTGTGAAGCGGAGTACATAGCTACTTTGGAAGCAGCAAATGAAGGAGTCTGGATGAAGGAGTTCATATCCGATCTAGGTGTAATACCTAGTGCATCGGGTCCAATGAAAATATTTTGTGACAATACTGGTGCAATTGCCTTGGCAAAGGAATCCAGATTTCACAAGAGAACCAAGCACATTAAGAGATGCTTCAATTCCATCCGCGATCAAGTCAAGGAGGGAGACATAGAGATTTGCAAGATACATGCGGATTTGAATGTTGCAGACCCGTTGACTAAGCCTCTCTCACGAGCAAAACATGATCAGCACCAAGACTCCATGGGTGTTAGAATCATTACTATGTAATCTAGATTATTGACTCTAGTGCAAGTGGGAGACTGAAGGAAATATGCCCTAGAGGCAATAATACAGTTGTTATTTATATTTCCTTATCATGATAAATGTTTATTATTCATGCTAGAATTGTATTAACCGGAAACTTAGTACATTTGTGAATACGTAGAAAAACAGAGTGTCCCTAGTATGCCTCTACTATGTAGTCAATGATGGTTAAGTTTCCTGACCATAGACATGTGTTGTCATTTGATGAAAGGGATCACATCATTAGAGAATGATGTGATGGACAAGACCCATCCGTTAGCTTAGCACAATGATCGTATAGTTTTTCTACTATTGCTTTCTTCATGACTTATACATGTTCCTCAGACTATGAGATTATGCAACTCTTGAATACCGGAGGAACACCTTGTGTGCTATCAAACGTCACAATGTAACTGGGTGATTATAAATATGCTCTACAGGTGTCTCCGATGGTGTTTATTGAGTTGGCATAGATTGAGATTAGGATTTGTCACTCCGTGTACCGAAGAGGTATCTCTGGGCCCTCTCGGTAATGCACATCACTATGAGCCTTGCAAGCAATGTGACTAATGAGTTAGTCACGGGATGATGCATTATAGAGCGAGTAAAGAGACTTGCCGATGACGATATTGAACTAGGTATGATGATACCGATGAATCTCGGGCAAGTAACATACCAATGACAAAGGGAACAACGTATGTTGTTATGCGGTTTGACCAATAAAGATCTTCGTAGAATATGTAGGAGCCAATATGAGCATCCAGGTTCCGCTATTGGTTATTGACCGGAGATATGTCTCGGTCATGTCTACATACTTCTCAAACCCGTAGGGTCCGCACGCTTAACGTTCGATGGCGATTTGTATTATGAGTTTCATGTTTTCATGAACAGAAGTTTGTTCGAAGTCCTAGATGAGATCACGGATATGACGAGGAGTCTCGAAATGGTCGAGACATAAAGATTCATATATTGGAAGGCTACATTCGGACACCGTAATGGTTCGAGTCGTTTTGGATAAGTTTCAGAGTACCGGGGGTAACCGGACCCCCCCCCCCCCCCCCCCCCGGAGGTTAATGGGCCACATGGGCCTTAGTAGAGAAGAGAGAGGGCAGGCCAGGAGGTGCCCCCCCTTGCCTAGTCCGAATTGGACAATGGGTGGGGGTGGCGCCCCGCTCCTTCCTTCTCTCCTCTTCCTCCATCCCTTCTTCTCCTACTTGGAATAGGAAAGGGGGGACCGAATCCTACTTGGACCGGGAGTCCAAGTAGGACTCCCCCCATGGCGCGCGCCCCTAGGGACGGCCACCCCCCTTTATATATGTGGGAGGGGGCACCCCAAAGACACACCAAGTCTTCTCTTAGCCATGTGCGGCGGTGCCCCCTGCTACCTCTTTTAGCACTGCATTGGTTTTCCCCGAAGAGGAAGGGATGACGCAACAAAGTAGCGTAAGTATTTCCCTTAGTTTTTGAGAACCAAGGTATCAATCTAGTAGGAGGCTACACGCTAGTCCCTCGCACCTGCACAAAACAAATAAATCCTCGCAACCAACGCAAATAGGGGTTTTCAATCCCTATAGGGCCACTTACGAGAGTGAGATCTGATAGATATGATAAGATAGTATTTTTATGATAAAGATGCAAAGTAAAATAATGGCAAAGGAAGTAACTAAGTAGTAGGAGATTGATATGATAAAGATAGATCCGGGAGCCATAGGTTTCACTAGTGGCTTCTCTCGAGAGCATAAGTATTCTACGATGGGTGAACAAATTACTGTTGAGCAATTGACAGAAATGAGCATAGTTATGAGAATATCTAGGTATGATCATGTATATAGGCATCACGTCCGAGACAAGTAGACCGACTCCTGCCTGCATCTACTACTATTACTCCACTCGTCGACCGCTATCCAGCATGCATCTAGAGTATTAAGTTAAAAACAGAGTAACGCCTTAAGCAAGATGACATGATGTAGAGGGATAGACTCATGCAATATGAAGAAAACCCCATCTTGTTATCCTCGATGGCAACAATACAATACATGCCTTGCCGCCCTTACTATCACTGGGAAAGGACACCGCAAGATTGAACCCAAAGCTAAGCACTTCTCCCATTGCAAGAAAGATCAATCTAGTAGGCCAAACCAAACTGAAAATTCGAAGAGACTTGCAAAGATAACCAATCATAAACAAAAGAATTCAAAGAAGATTCAAATATTATCCATAGATAGACTTGATCATAAACCCACAATTCATCGTCTCAACAAACACACCGCAAAAAGAAGATTACATCGAATAGATCTCCACAAGAGAGGGGGGGAACATTGTATTGAGATCCAAAACGAGAGAAGAAGCCATCTAGCTACTAACTATGGACCCGTAGGTCTAAGGTAAACTACTCACACTTCATCGGAGAGGCTATGGTGTTGATGTAGAAGCCCTCTGTGATCGATGCCCCCTCCGGCGGAGCTCCAGAACAGGCCCCAAGATGGGATCTCGTGGACACAGAAAGTTACAGCAGTGGAATTAGGGTTTTGGCTCTGTATCTGATCGTTTGGGGGTACGTGGGTATATATAGGAGGAAGAAGTACGTCGGTGGAGCAACAAGGGGCTCACGAGGGTGGAGGGCGCGCCTGGGGGTAGGCGTGCCCCCTACCTCGTGGCCTCCTGTTACGTGTCTTGACGTAGGGTCCAAGTCTCCTGAGTTGTATTCAATGAGAAAATCACGTTCCTGAAGGTTTCATTCCGTTCGGACTCCGTTTGATATTCCTTTTCTTCTAAAACCCTAAAACAGGCAAAAAATAGCAGTTCTGGGTTGGGCCTCCGGTTAATAGGTTAGTCCCAAAAATAATATAAAAGTGGATAATAAAGCCCAATAATGTCCAAAACAATCAAGAGATAAGGGAAGGATGTTCCTACAAGGCTCCACAGAGATCAGCGATTCTGGGCCATTGGATCGGGTCCCTTGATGCGTTTTCGTCCGTTGGATCGAGAGGTGGGAGGATCTGGGTCGTCGGATCTGGAAGAAACACTGCTGGAATGAATAGTAATGGCAACAGAATGTAAATACCATGCCCCCACCAGGGCATTTTGGTCATTTCGCATGGTGGGGGTATAAAAGGGGCCACGCCCGTGGAGATGACCTAGCCGCCTCTCTCTCCCGCACTCGCGCAGCCGCCTCCCTCCCTCCCTCGCTCGCGCCTTCGCCCCGCGCCTCCACCGCGCCCAGCTCCTCCCGCCTCGCCGCCGCCTCCTCTCCCCTCCCGCGCGCCTCCTTTCCCCTCCCCTCTCCTCCCGCGCGCCTCCTCTCCCCTCCCCTCCCGCGCGCCTCCTCCCTCCCACCCACATCGCCGCCGCCGCCACCCACTGCCTCGAACGGCGCCGTCGGCGGCCAGATCCGCCGCAGCAGAGCCCCCCCCCCCCACGACGACCAACAGCAGAGGAGGGAGGACGAGGAGCATGACGGCGGCGGCGGCAGGGAGCAGCAGTAGCAGGCGGAGGCGCTGTGCTTGCAAGCCTCCCAAATCCCAAATCCCCACCCGACAGGTTTACACGTGCTCATTTCCTTGGCTGATGCGGAAGGGGAGGCTTGCAATGCTGATGTGTAAGGGGAGGCTTGCAAGCAACCCCAGTCTGAATGAATTCAGTCAGGGTCACACAGGGGGTAAGGCATCCCGATGCGGTAAGGAACCAGGTTCTGAATTCGGGCAGCGTCAACTCAATCTGAGGGGGAGGCTGCCCTGCAGTTCTGGACCAAGAGGGAAATCATTGGTCCTTTTTAGACAAAAAATGCAATTGGCAACACGTATGACTGTTGTTCTTTATGACTGTTTAGTTTAGTATTGTGGCATTCCTGGGAAGCTTGTAGGTGCAGATACAGGGAAACTAGCTGCTTCTACTTTGGTTTGATACATATGTAATGACTTGCATAGTGTCTGCTTGCGGGTGTAGAGGGTGACTTGCAAGGGTTTCCTGCCCCCAGGGACCTGGACATGGATACCCTCCTCTTAGAATCCAGATGGGCTCAATCGCTTCTGTAGTTTATGAGCTCGATAGTTTATGATCTCGATGTTTGTACCACTGACTAAACGTGTAGATGTTTGCAATTCTTTCTGTGCATGTAGCTGACTATGGTTGCTCAAAATTATTTCAGTTGCTTGAGAGAGCCCTTGAAGTGTATGGAAATGATTTGGATGATGCAATAAAGAGTTTGAAGGACCTGCACCTGATGGAGTCAAATCAGGGTAACCTATCGTCCACTGGTTCCACTTTTGAAAATGGGCCAACAGCAGTTCAGCCATCTGTTGAAGGTTCATTTTCCACCAAAAGCTATTCCTTTCCTAGGGTTCATATTAGTAATTTTCAACATTGTGCTTCCTCGTGCATTTGTCCCAGTTGCAGTAACCACACACACACAACAGTGCAGTAATATTATTTTCGTATTTTAGATATCTAGAAACCCTGCATGTTGCATTTACCTATGTTTTATTGCTACATTTCTACAAGGTCATGTGCTGTCATTTCAAAACAGAGAACATGCGTGGATCCATTTGTGTCATATGAACCTATGGAGTATGCATGTCACTCTATGTGATTGTCTACCCGTAGAGTCAGATCACCGCACCCTCAGCCATTCTTACATGTTTTGCGTTGATTAGAACAACAGTTCATCTGTCTATCCAGTAGCACCAAACACTCAATTTCTTGCACTATTACATACCACATGACTGCTCTATAACGATTAGTCGTATCTCACTTATTTCCTACCCCATTTTGTTAATTTCATAAGCTTATCATCATATTGACAAGAGCAACAATGTTTCTTATGTTGATAGGTGTTGTTACCAGCGGAGGTGTGGACACAGCTACTGAACACCAACCTGCCACAGCTAGCCATCAGCCACGTAATAGTGGCCCTAAATGGGTCGATCTTTTTGTGAGAGAGATGTCAAATGCTTTGGGACAGCGCTCAAGCTTGTGCTTCAAGAGCTGTGGAAGCCTTGACGAAGTCTATTCTGGAGGGTGCAGGAGCTGAAGCGCACAGAGCTTGCTTCAGGTAGCCGCTAAATAAATGTCTCGAGTAGGAAATAGCCCTAGGATTATAATTAGAGAATAGTGATGCCTGACAAGATCCTCTTTTTTTCTTGGAAAATCAGGAAAACATGGTGCTCAAGGAGTAGGTGACGGCCGCCCTGTCGCAGAACGGGGTCCTGAATTTGTTTATATATTTGTTAGATGTACGAGCAGCAGAAGAAAATCTCCCCTCCGCTCATTGTTGGTGGTTCAGACTCGGGTCGTCGATGCAAATTGATCAAGTTCCCCCATCTTTAGTTATTCTGTTTGGTGGTACGTGGATCTGGAATGTGCTTAATGTTTCCCAGTAGAAATCTTAGTATTGCTATGTGTTGTTCAGCATTGGCTCATGGTAATAAATGGTTCCGGTTTAGGGCGAATTTATCATCATTGTTTTTTCCAGAGTGAGTTATAATCAATAATAATTGTTCCCTTTGTGAGCGAGCTTATTGTTCTTTTTCATTTGTAGAATGGGGAGTTGATGAACCCGGGGTAGCGACAGATATACCTTATCTTCCCGGCGGACAGCACCTTCCACGAGGATGACGTCTCCAATTACTCCAGGTACATCACCATGCTCGCTCACACACCACAGTCCTACCTCTGCTCCGCCTCGAAGTCTCGCCGGGATTAACCGTGCTCGTCCTATGAACCGCAGCATCTACGGTCCTGTCCACGATGTGTGCATCCCCTACCAGCAGAACCACATGTTTGGGTTCGTCACCTTCGTCTACAAGGAGAAGGGCAAGGTCCCCGGCAAGTTCAGGCAAGCCCACGACAATCTTTGCCACTTGCTTCCGGCAGCAGTGACAGCAACATCCCCATGACCATTTATTTTTGTCGTTGCTCTGTAGGAATCAGAAGGGCGAGACGGTGGACTTCTCTAGCTGCGGGTCTCCCAACTATTGTATCTACTTGATTGTCTTCTGTTATCCAGATCGAAATTGTCCTAAGAATGAGGCAACACTCGGAGGTGGCACCTACACATGATCCCTGTCTCTCTTAGATGTCAAGGTCGTTTCTCTCCATATTGTATACCTCTCATAGGTTTTTTCCTGGCTTTTACTTTATGATGTGTAGAGATTAAATGGTATCTGCTTGGAATATTATTGTATTTGGCACTAATAAATCATAAATAATGGTACGAGACTATGAGTATACTCTTACGGTTTTACTTAATTTCTACCTCCGTTGATATAGCATATCTTCTTTGTATTATTTCACAGGATTCTTTGCTAGAAGTTAAAATATCCTATATAATATGGAAAAGAGATAGCTTAAATCGGTGCATGTGTAATTAACTCCATATATTATTTCGAGGAAGAGTTCAATACATGCATGTTCTCTCAAATTAGGTTTCCCTTGGCGTGTATATAAATGTGATGCTTCCTTCCATGACTAAACATGTTGATGTTAGGTATGAATGTACAGTTGAGTCATGTTTAACAGAATTGCTTTGTGCATTATCACATCACCTACAATTATTATTCTTTATTACAGTCTCATACTAAAGTAGTCTGATTAGTCATAGTAATTCATAAATATTTCCAGTATATATAGTTCTTATTCGGTTAGTAGGACTTTTTTCCAATTGTGATGTTTGAAACATTTTCTTATACTGATAATGATCTAGAATAAAATAGACCAATGATAACTGGTACGTAGCTTTTGAAGCCACTGATATATACAAAATATTATTTGAGTACAACAGGAGAGATGCAATCTTATGGATATTTCCGCATTTGTAAGAAACATCAGCTTGGCAAGCGGACTTGACTAGCCATGTGTAGGACTCAGCCCTGCTGACTTCAAAATGATTAGTCATTGGTGTTTTCTTAAGTACCTGTTAGCCCAAGTGCATCAGTTAAGTAGAGTGTTATGTTGAAAAAAGTAAAGAGACTACTCTTTTGTTACTTGCAGTACAGGTACATGCTATAACATATTACCTTTATGCTCTCTTTGGATTTCAGTATATGCATGTGAACAAATAAGTCACTAATATCAATGCCCAAGAATTATTTGTTTGCTATTCTAATCGTTCCAGCAGAGAACAATGGATATAGAAGAAATATGTGAACGGTTGTTACAGAGATTGAACTCTATAGATAGCAGCTCTCATTGGGTGACTGAATTAGACTCTGGCATGAATTATCATATTTTCTGGTTCTCTGCTCTAATCTAAGCTCTAAGACTACATGAACTACCATATTTTCTAATTTGTTTGGCTACACTACACCGTTCTACCTTGCTGGCTATGAGCATCAGATGTGTTAGACAAAAAATCATTGTTAAATGAATAATAGTGCCAAATGAGATTCACTAATCAAACACCATCGATGAAGTCACATTTATGCATAGCGAGCCATGCTTCCTATCTGTTCTATGTTATGTTTCTGAATATGTATCCACGTCAACTGGTCTAAAGTTGCGTATCTAGATGAGTTGCATTTTGTTTACTTACTAAAATATAGCTATTATGGGATTATTTGGTTATCAGCTTTATGGACAAGCATCCAGTATATGCTGCGAGGAGTGACAATGCAAGACCAGCGCTGTTTTCATGCACATTTGCATATAGTTTCAGTCAATATGATAGTAAACTTGCTCTCAACGACTCTGACCTTACAAAATATTAGGTATCCTTAGTTCCAAATATGGTTTTAAAGGTTCTAAAATTATTTCTTTGATGCCAGGTGCCATGTTGTGGAGAACATCTAGCCACCATTTACACTTAATTTCCTCCATGTTTCGATCAAGTGCCTCCACTCCTCACCACCTCTTTATCTATCATGGTAGCAGCAATGGAGGTCTCCAAGGCCCCTTCCTCTTCTGGTTTGGCAACCCGCCAGCCCTCCAAAGGTTAGTACTCCTAATCATCGAGAATTCCTTTATTGGTTAATCGTGCACATCTCCAAGAAGCATAGATGTTAGGTTATGCAATGGTTTCCCTACTTATGCCCAGAGATTCTTGAGACATGGCAGTGCCAATGAGGTGTGCTTCGATGTGGATAGCACTGTGTGCTTGGATGAGGGTATTGATGAGCTTGCTGATTTCTGTGGGGCTGGGCAGGCGGTTGCCGAGTGGACGACAAAGCAATTGTCACAGTTTCTGGAATGTGTTAGTTGTTTAGCATATAATATCTTCTGAAAAACTACTTGGCCTTATTATTCTCAGGGCAATGACAGGGACTGTTCCATTTGATGAGGCTCTTGCTGCCTGGATCTCTTTAAGTAAGCCATCTCTGTCCCAAGTTGAGGACCGTTTGGAGAAGAGACCACCCAGGTGACGTTTTACAAGTCCCAGCCCCAAGTTAATTTCATAAGTTAATCACTATTTAGCTACCACTTTTGCATTCCTATATCGAATCTTCTAAGATTCCCCAGCTCTGTTGTTCTTGTATTGGAATGGTTAGATATGTGTTGCTGAACATATAATAATGCTCTTAGGAATGCTTGATTGGTTTTACTCGACTTCTCTTTTTAAGTTAATACGAAAAATAGTAGATGAATATATGCAAAATTGGTTTGGTGCCACAGTAAAAACACGATTTCAGAATAGTACCACCACAAGTTCATTTTAATAACACTAAATGAGACATTAAAATACTATCTGCCTATACTACTTTAGTCTTGACCTTTAGGCCGTTACGTGCCCTGCAACCACAAAATAACCCTTTTGACTTATTTGCCTCGTGTGTTAATTAGAGATTTCCTAAAATCTCTAGCTACAGAATAATTCCAAGGTGTTATGTGTTAATCATTTATTCAGCACTGCAATAGATGTAATTTTTGTGTTGGATATGCACTGTTCATTTTCCTGGTTCATTGACATGTTTATCTGTTTGCATCTGCAGGATTTCTCAACACTGATTTTATTAAGACATTAAAAGCCAATAATACTAAAGTATTCCTTGTGTCCGGAGGTTTCCGGTAAATGATCAAGGTGTATCTTCACTAAACGGCTGCACGAACGGTACCTTTGGAATCTGGATTGTCAGAACATAGTCAAATTTGCCTGTCCTTGAAACATCTTCAAATTTTGTGACATACACACACACACCAAGATGCTTTTAAGATATCCATAGTTTGAATACATAAATTGGTTCTACATTTTCCGTCTATATTATTTGTTCAACAGTAAACAAGGATATGTTTCTTCCCATGATCTAAAAGCAACAATTCCTCTTTTCTTCACTTTAGAACATTTTAAATTTAATTTTGTGACTGAAGTTTCACATAGTGGTCAACAGAGGTGTATTTAGGCCCAAACTTACAGAGCTGTAACCTCAAAGGTGTATTTAACCGAACTAATGTTACCTTATTTAAAATTTTGCTCAAGATTAAACATTCACAGAGACCTAATTAAGATTGATTAAACTGTTCTTATATTATATGTTTGTTAGTTCCTTTATACTCCAATAAAAAAATATGACTAACAAAACTCTGTCAATGATTTGAAGTATCAGTTTGCCTACCTGTCATTGCAGTAATTGGATAATTTTTTGCTTTCAAATTGCTATGACCTTTGATCCATATAACTAAGTGAATGTTCTATCTTTTCAGTTTCTCTCTGTGTGTGTGTGTGTGTGTGTGTTGTGTGTGTTCTGATCCATTTTATGCACCTCGACATACAGATCAGCATCTGTGTGCGCCGCTGCTTGAGAGGGACAAAAAAGAGGTCGATTTGAAATTATGGAAGAGCAAGGGAGGCCGGAAGAATTGTGCACTTCTATCCTTTCTACTAGCGCATCATAGCATCTGATCTTTACCCACGTCGTTGGGACCGGCACCCTCGCGCCAAGGCGTGATCACGATGTAGTGGGAGAAGATCTGTGGGCTTTTTGTAATTTACCCATAGGTTTAACATTTGCCTTTATTATATCAACACCATCATATGCTTCTTAGTTAAATTTTTGAAATGTTTAAATTCAAATTTGTTGAAATTTGTTAGGAGTAACAACATGTGCATGCATAAAAGTAGCCCTAACAAACTATGTTATGCCTAAGACTTTAGTTATCTATTCTGAGTTGTTGATCATTTGCAAGTTATTATGTGTTGTCGTATCTTCTATGCCTAAGATATTTGGTGCTAAACCTATCACAAAACATGCTTTCTATGTTCATACATTGTTAAGCAGCATATTGTGTGCATACAAATGTTTTGACCGGCACCCTCGCGCCAAGGCGTGATTCCGATCTAGTAGATAATATAGCATGGAGCAATCAAAAATTATAGATACATTGGAGACGTATCAAGCATCCCCAAGCTTAATTCCTGCTCGTCCTCGAGTAGGTAAATGATAAAAACATTTTTTTGATGCGGAGTGCTACTTGGCATAATTTTAATGTAATTCTTCTTAATTGTGGTATGAATATTCAGATCCGAAAAGATTCAAGACAAAAGTTCATATTGACATAGAAAATAATAATACTTCAAGCATACTAACAAACCAATTATGTCTTCTCAAAATGACATGGCTGAAGAAAGTTATCCCTACAAAATCATATAGTCTGGCTATGCTCTATCTTCACCACACAAAATATTTAAATCATGCACAACCCCGATGACAAGCCAAGCAATTGTTTCATACTTTTGACATTCTCAAAACTTTTTCAATCTTCACGCAATACATGAGCGTGAGCCATGGATATAGCACTATAGGTGGAATAGAGTGGTGGTTGTGGAGAAGACAAAAAGGGAGAAGATAGTCTCACATCAACTAGGCGTATCAACGGGCTATGGAGATGCCCATCAATAGATATCAATGTGAGTGAGTAGGGATTGCCATGCAACGGATGCACTAGAGCTATAAGTATACGAAAGCTCAAAAAGAAACTAAGTGGGTGTGCATCCAACTTGCTTGCTCATGAAGACCTAGGGAAATTTGAGGAAGCCCATCATTGGAATATACAAGCCAAGTTCTATAATGAAAAATTCCCACTAGTATATGAAAGTGATAACATGAGAGACTCTCTACTATGAAGATCATGGTGCTACTTTGAAGCACAAGTGTGGTAAAAGGATAGTAACATTGTCCCTTCTCTCTTTTTCTCTCATATTTTTTTATTTGGGCCTTTTCTCTTTTTTATGGCCTCTTGTCTTTCTCTTTTTTTTATTTGGGCTTCTTTGGCCTCTTTTATTTATTTTTCGTCCGGAGTCTCATCCCGACTTGTGGGGGAATCATAGTCTCCATCATCCTTTCCTCACTGGGACAATGCTCTAATAATGATGATCATCACACTTTTATTTTTCTTACAACTCAACAATTACAACTCGATACTTAGAACAAAATATGACTATATGTGAATGCCTCCGGCAGTGTACTGGGATATGCAATGATGCATGAGTGACATGTATGAAAGAATTATGAATGGTGGCTTTGCCACAAATACTATGTCAACTACATGATCATGCTATGCAATATGACAATGATGGAATGTGTCATAAACGGAACGGTGGAAAGTTGCATTGCAATATATCTCGGAATGGCTATGGAAATGCCATAATAGGTAGGTATGGTGGCTGTTTTGAGGAAGGTATATGGTGGGTGTATGATACCGGCGAAAAGGTGCGCGGTATTAGAGAGGCTAGCAAAGGTGGGAGGGTGAGAGTGCGTATAATCCATGGACTCAACATTAGTCATAAAGAACTCATATACTTATTGCAAAAATCTACAAGTTATCAAAGCAAAGTATTACGCACATGCTCCTAGGGGGATAGATTGGTAGGAAAATACCATCGCTCGTCCCCGACCGCCACTCATAAGGAAGACAATCAATAAATAAATCATACTCCGACTTCATCACATAACAGTTCACCATACGTGCATGCTACGGGAATCACAAACTTGAACACAAGTATTTCTCAAATTCACAACTACTCAACTAGCATGACTTTAATATCACCATCTCCATATCTCAAAACAATTATCAAGTATCAAACTTCTCATAGTATTCAATACACTCATAAGAAAGTTTTATTATTAATCTTGCATACCAAGCATATTAAGATTTTAAGCAAATTACCATGCTATTAAGACTCTCAAAATAATCTAAGTGAAGCATGAGAGATCAATAGTTTCTATAAAACAAATCCACCACCGTGCTCTAAAAGATATAAGTGAAGCACTAGATATAAGCGAAACACATAGAGTATTCTAACAAATTCCAAATCATATATGGCTCTCTCAAAATGTGTGTACAGCAAGGATGATTGTGGTAAACTAACAAGAAAAGACTCAAATCATACAAGACACTCCAAGCAAAACACATATCATGTGGTAAATAAAAATATAGCTCCAAGTAAAGTTACCGATAGAAGTAGACGAAAGAGGGGATGCCTTCCGGGGCATCCCCAAGCTTTGGCTTTTAGGTGTCCTTAGATTATCTTGGGGGTACCATGGGCATCCCCAAGCTTAGTCTCTTGCCACTCCTTGTTCCATAATCCATCAAAACTTTACCCAAAACTTGAAAACTTCACAACACAAAACTTAAAGTAGAAAATCTCGTGAGCTCCGTTAGCGAAAGAAAACAAAAGACCACTTCAAGGTATTGTAATTAACTCATTCCTTGTTTATATGGGTGTTATACCTACTGTATTCAAACTTATCTATGGTTTATAAACTATTTTACTAGCCATAGATTCATCAAAATAAGCAAACAACACACGAAAAACAGAATATGTCAAAAACAGAACAGTCTGTAGTAATCTGTAGCTAGCGCAAGATCTGGAACCCCAAAAATTCTAAAATAAATTGCTGGACGTGAGGAATTTATCTATTAATCATCTGCAAAAATAATTAACTAAATATCACTTTCCAAATAAAAATGACAGCAGTTCTCGTGAGCGCTAAAGTTTCTGTTTTTTTACAGCAAGTTCAATCAAGACTTTCCCCAAGTCTTCCCAACGGTTCTACTTGGAATAAACACTAATTAAACACAAAAAACACAACAAAAACAGAGGCTAGATAATTTATTTATTAATGAACAGGAGCAAAAAGCAAGGAATAAAAATAAAATCGGGTTGCCTCCCAACAAGCGCTATCGTTTAATGCCCCTAGCTAGGCATAACAAACAAGAATAGATCTAGGTATTTCCATCTTTGGTAGGCAATCCATAAGTGGCTCTCATAATAGATTCATAAGGTAATTTAATTTTCTTTCTAGGAAAGTGTTCCATGCCTTTCCTTAATGGAAATTGAAATCTAATATTTCCTTCCTTCATATCAATAATTGCACCAATCGTTCTAAGGAAAGGTCTACCAAGAATAATAGGACATGAAGGATTGCAACCTATGTCAAGAACAATAAAATATACGGGCACATAATTCCTATTTGCAACAATAATAACATCATTAATTCTTACCATAGGTTTCTTAATAGTGGAATCCGCAAGGTGCAAGTTTAGAGAGCAATCATCAAAATCACGGAAACCTAACAAATCACACAAAGTCTTTGGAATCGTGGAAACACTAGCACCCAAATCACATAAAGCATAGCATTCATGATCTTTAATTTTAATTTTAATAGTTGGTTCCCACTCATCATAAAGTTTTCTAGGGATAGAAACTTCCAATTCAAGTTTTTCTTCATTAGATTGCATCAAGGCATCAACGATATGTTTAGTAAACGCTTTATTTTGACTATAAGCGTGAGGAGAATTTAGCACGGATTGCAACAAGGAAATACAATCAATCAAAGAGCAATTTTCATAGTTAAATTCCTTGAAATCCATAATAGTGGGTTTAGCAACATCTAGGGTTTTAATTTCTTCACTCCCACTTTTATCAAATTTAGCATGAAGATCAACAAATTCTGAATTCTTGGAATGCCTTCTAGGTAAAGGTGGATCATATTCAGTCCTATCATTATCAAGATTCATATTGCAAAACAAAGATTTAATAGGGTACACATCAATAACTTTTAGATCTTCATCATTATTTTCATAGGAACTAGAAGAACACGCTCTTATAAAGGCATCTTTCTTAGCACGCATCCTAGTGGTTCTTTCTTTGCACTCATCAATGGAAATTCACATGGCTTTGAGAGACTCATTGATATCATGCTTAGGTGCAATAGATCTAAGTTTCAAAGAATCAACATCAAGAGCAATTATATCAACGTTCCTAGCCAAATCATCAATCTTAAGCAATTTTTCTTCAATCATAGCATTAAAATTCTTTTCTGAAGTAATAAATTATTTAATATTAGATTCAAAATCAGAGGGCATCTTATTATAATTTCCATAAAAATTGTTGTAGGAATTACCATAATTATTAGAGGGATTACTAGGATAAGGCCTAGGATTGAAATTTCCTCTATACGCGTTGTTACCAAAATTATTCCTACCAACAAAATTCACATCCATAGATTCATTATTATTCTCAATCAAAGTAGACAATGGCATATCATTAGGATCAGAATAAATACTCTTATTAGCAAATAATTTCATAAGTTCATCCATCTTTCCACTCAAAACATTAATTTCTTCTATCGCATGCACCTTTTTATTAGTAGATCTTTCAGTATGCCATTGAGAATAATTAACCATAATATTATCTAGGAGTTTAGTAGCTTCTCCTAAAGTGATTTCCATAAAAGTGCCTCCTGCGGCCGAATCCAAAAGATTTCTAGAAGCGAAATTCAATCCGGCATAAAAGTTTTGTATAATCATCCATAAATTTAAACCATGAGTAGGGCAATTACGTATCATTAATTTCATTCTCTCCCAAGCTTGTGCAACATGTTCATGATCAAGTTGCTTAAAGTTCATAATATCGTTTCTAAGAGAGATGATCTTAGCAGGAGGAAAATACTTAGAGATAAAAGCATCTTTGAACTTGTTCCATGGATCAATACTATTTTTAGGCAAAGACAAAAACCAAGCTTTAGCACGATCTCTAAGCGAAAAAGGAAATAGCTTCAATTTAACAATATCATTATCCACATCTTTCTTATTTTGCATGTCACACAAATCAACGAAGCTATTTAGATGGGTAGCGGCATCTTCACTAGGAAGGCCGGAGAACGGATCTTTCATAACAAGATTCAGCAAAGCAGCATTAATTTCACAAGATTCAGCATCGGTAAGAGGAGCAATCAGAGTGCTAATAAAATCATTGTTGTTAGTATTGGTGAAGTCACACAATTTAGTATTATCTTGAGCCATCGTGACAAGCAAGCAAAATGACACACAAGAAAACAAAAAGCAAGCGGACAAAAGGAGGCAAATAGAGAGGGAGGATAGAGAGAGAGGGCAAATAAAACGGCAAGGGTGAAGTGGGGGAGAGGAAAACGAGAGGCAAATGGCAAATAATGTAATGCGGGAGATAAGTGTATGTGATGGGTACTTGGTATGTTGACTTTTGCGTAGACCTCCCCGGCAACGGCGCTAGAAATCCTTCTTGCTACCTCTTTTAGCACCGCGTTGGTTTTCCCCGAAGAGGAAGGGATGATGCAGCAAAGTAGCGTAAGTATTTCCCTCAGTTTTGAGAACCAAGGTATCAATCCAGTAGGAGGCTATGCGCGAGTCCCTCGCGCCTGCACAAAATAAATAAATCCTCGCAACCAACGCAAACAGGGGTTGTCAATCCCTATAGGGCCACTTACGAGAGTGAGATCTGATAGATATGATAAGATAATATTTTTGGTATTTTTATGATAAATATGCAAAGTAAAATAAAGGCAAAGTAAATGGAAAAGTAAATAACTAAGTAGTAGGAGATTGATATGATAAAGATAGACCCGGGGGCCATAGGTTTCACTAGTGGCTTCTCTCGAGAGCATAAGTATTCTACGGTGGGTGAACAAATTACTGTTGAGCAGTTGACAGAATTGAGCATAGTTATGAGAATATCTAGGTATGATCATGTATATAGGCATCACGTTCGAGACAAGTAGACCGACTCCTGCCTGCATCTACTACTATTACTCCACTCATCGATCGCTATCCAGCATGCATCTAGAGTATCAAGTTAAAAACAGAGTAACGCCTTAAGCAAGATGACATGATGTAGAGGGATAGACTCATGCAATATGAAGAAAACCCCATCTTGTTATCCTCGATGGCAACAATACAATACGTGCCTTGCTGCCCTTACTGTCACGGGGAAAGGACACCGCAAGATTGAACCCAAAGCTAAGCACTTCTCCATTGCAAGAAAGATCAATCTAGTAGGCCAAACCAAACTGAAAATTCAAAGAGACTTGCAAAGATAACCAATCATACATAAAAGAATTCAGAGAAGATTCAAATATTATTCATAGATAGACTTGATCATAAATCCACAATTCATCGGTCTCAACAAACACACCGCAAAAAGAAGATTACATCGAATAGATCTCCACAAGAGAGGGGGAGAACATTGTATTGAGATCCAAAAAGAGAGAAGAAGCCATCTAGCTACTAACTATGGACCCGTAGGTTGAGGTAAACTACTCACACTTCATCAGAGAGGCTATGGTGTTGATGTAGAAGCCCTCCGTGATCGATGCCCCCTCCGGCGGAGCTTTGGAACAGGCCCCAAGATGGGATCTCGTGGATACAGAAAGTTACAGCGGTGGAATTAGGGTTTTGGCTCCGTATCTGACCGTTTGGGGTATGTGGGTATATATAGGAGGAAGAAGTACGTTGGTGGAGCAACAGGGGCCCCACGAGGGTGGAGGGCGCGCCTGGGGGGTAGGCGCGCCCCCCTACCTCGTGGCCTCCTGTTACGTGTCTTGACGTAGGTTCCAAGTCTCCTGAGTTGTATTCGATGTGAAAATCACGTTCCCGAAGGTTTGATTCCGTTTGGACTCCGTTTGATATTCCTTTTCTTCGAAACCCTAAAACAGGCAAAAAACAGCAGTTCTGGGTTGGGCCTCCGGTTAATAGGTTAGTCCCAAAAATAATATAAAAGTGGATAATAAAGCCCAATAATGTCCAAAACAGTAGATAATATAGCATGGAGCAATCAAAAATTATAGATATGTTGGAGACGTATCACCCCCCCCTCCACAGTTACACACATCGATCATATCGCCGTAGTGCTTAGGCGAAGCCCTGCGCCAGTAACTTCATCATCACCGTCATCACGTCGTCGTGTTGACGGAACTTTTCCTCATCCTCAACTGGATCAAGAGATCGAGGAACGTCATCGAGCTGAACGTGTGCTGAGTGCGGAGGTGCCATATGTTCGGTGCTTGGATCGGTTGGATCGCGAAGACGTTCGACTACATCAACCGCGTTACTAAATGCTTTCGCTTTCGGTCTATGAGGGTATGTAGACACACTCTCCCCTCCCGTTGCTATGCATCTCCTAGATAGATCTTGCGTGATCGTAGGAAAATTTTGAAATACTGCGTTCCCCAACAGTTTGATCCTTTGCCGTGACAGCTTTTTTAGCGCTTAGGAAAAAGGAGATGGGCTGGCCCAGGGGGGTGAAAGGGGTGTGCGCCGTGTACCGGTAAGCCTAAAACGGGCGCTACAGGAACCGTCTAGGCAATGCCCGCAGGGGCGGTGCATGGCTGCTGGCGCGGTCGTCGGCTTGTGCCATCGATGCAGCAATGCAGGGCTGCAGCCTTCACATTTCGCTGCTTTTTTCAGTACATGTTTCGTTGTCCCTAGTATGTGTCACTAGCACGGTAGCAGCACTAGGTTTTGCTACGTTTATTACTTCCACAAAATTGTAGCACGTTTATTACATCCAGAAAATAAGAAGAATGTTTGTATGTCAGTAAAAAATAAAAAATAAAAAGGAACAATAAATATAGAAAGTAAAAATATTGTGACAATGTGTCATCATGTGGTATAAATACTGAGCTTTATTAAAGCATGTCTCATTAAAACCTTTCGTCCCTAAGAAGTAAAAGAGTACAATGTCACGCTCTAAATTACAAAAGAAAATAAAAATTACAAAAGGATAAGAAAATTACAAAGGAAAAATAAATTACAAAGATAGAACTACACGGCTTGGTGCTTCGCGGTCTCCGCGTCTCTCTTGGCATGTCCATCTTTGTGCCGACGGAGGTGGCCGGTTCCTCCATACGTCATGGACAACAAAATTACACATCGTTTGCACTTCGCTTTACGCACGTTGACACCATCCTCCACAAATATTTCTTCATCATAGTAGTTCAAAGATGTCTGAGCTTCTTCGCTGAACTCTTCGAGCATCCATGTTTGAGTGTTGGAATTTGGAAATGATATGGTGTTTGAGTGTGAGAAATAAGAGGGGTAGGCAGCCCTTTATATAGCCAAAAAAACTTACATTTTTTACACGGGCCAGCACATTAGACAAGCTAGGCACGGTTAGGCACGTTAGACAAGTTAGGCATGGTTAGGCACGTTAGACAAGTTAGGTACGTTTGGCACAAATAACTCCAAAAATGTAGAAAAAAATAAAATGAGGCCAAGTGTCATAATGTGGGATAAATCTTGAGCTTTATTAGTGACTGCCTCATTAAAACCTTCCATCCCTGGGAAGTAAAAGAGTACAAAGCCACGCTCTAGATTACAAAAGAAAAATAAAATTACAAAAGCATAAGAAAATTACAGAAGAAAATAGAAAGACTACAACTACTCTTCGTCTTCTTCATCTTCGAGTGCAAGATTTTCAAACGTGGCCATCAATTCTCTGTTTTCAGCGGTGTGTTGGGCTCTCCTTTTGTCTACTTCACTATCTTTCACGGCCATGAGTGTTCTCACCATATCCGGGGTCAAACTCGTTCTTCTTTCCTCAAGTATTCTTCCAGCTAGGCTGAAAGCACACTCCGATGATGTCGATGAGACGGGACTTATAATACATCCCGTGCTAATATGGAAAGCATAGGATATGTAAGCTTGTATTCATGCCACCACTGAATTATGCCGAAGTCTTCCTCTTCCTCTTCATTCAAGTTGACTTTATCGCTGTAGAGGTATGCTACCTCTTGAGCATGCGTTGGTTTTCCCTTGAAGAGGAAAGGGTGATGCAGCAAAGTAGCGTAAGTATTTCCCTCAGTTTTTGAGAACCAGGGTATCAATCCAGTAGGAGAATACACACAAGTCGCCTAGTACCTGCACAAACAATCAAGAACCTTACAACCAACGCGATAAAGGGGTTGTCAATCCCTTCATGGCCACTTGCAAAAGTGAGATTTGATAAAGATAATAACATAAATATTTTTTGTATTTTTGTTGTATAGATTGGAAAATAAAGATTGCAAAATAAATAGTAAACTAGAGCTATAGATCAGAAACTTATATGATGTAAAGTTGACCTAGGGGCATAGGTTTCACTAGTGGCTTCTCTCATGATAGCATATATTACGGTGGGTGAACAAATTACTGTCGAGCAATTCATAGAAAAGCGCCTAGTTATGATGATATCTAAAGCAATGATCATGAATATAGGCATCACGTCTGTATCAAGTAGACCAAAACGATTCTGCATCTACTACTATTACTCCACACATCGACCTCTATCCAGCATGCATCTAGAGTATTAAGTTCATAAGAACGGAGTAACGCATTAGGCAAGATGACATGATGTAGAGGGATAAACTCAAGCAATATGATATAAACCCCATCTTGTTATCCTCAATGGCAACAATACAATACGTGCCTTGCTACCTCTGCTGTCACTGGGAAAGGACACCGCAAGATTGAACCCAAAGCTAAGCACTTCTCCCATTGTAAGAAAGATCAATATAGTAGGCCAAACTAAACCGATAATTCAAAGAGACTTGCAAAGATATCAAATCATGCATATAATAATTCAGAGAAGAACCAAATAATATTCATAGATAATCAAATTCATAAACCCACAATTCATCGGATCTCGGCAAACACACCGCAAAAGAGTATTACATCGAATAGATCTCCAAGAACATTGAGGAGAACTTTGCATTGAGAACCAAAGAGAGAGAAGAAGCCATCTAGCTAATAACTATGGATCCAAAGGTCTGTGGTAAACTACTCACACATCATCGGAGAGGCTATGGTGTTGATGTAGAAGCCCTCCGTGATCGAATCCCCTCTGGCAGATCGCCGTAAAAGGCCCCCGGATGGGATCTCATGGGTACAGAAGGTTGCGGCGGTGGAAAAGTGGTTTCATGTCTCTCCTGGATGTTTTTAGGGTACATGGGTATATATAGGCAAAAGAAGTACGTCGCTGGAGCTCCGTGGGGCCCACGAGGGTGGGGGCGCGCCTACCCCCCTAGGCACGCCCCTGCCTCGTGGAAGCTTCACGGACTTCCAGAGTTGTACTCCAAGTCTCCTGGGTTGCGTTTGTTGCAACAAGATCCTCACGAAGGTTTCGTTCCGTTTGGATTCCGTTTGATATTCCTTTTCTGCGAAACACTGAAATAGGCAAAAAACAGCAATTTGCACTGGGCCTTTGGTTAATAGGGTAGTCCCAAAAATAATATAGAAGTGCATATTAAAGCCCATTAAACATACAAAACAGATAATATAATAGCATGGAACAATCAAAAATTATAGATACGTTGGAGACGTATCAAGGTACTTTGCTAACTCCCCACTACCCGCACAGACGATGGCCTTGATGTGGAAGACCTCGGGGCAGAGGTGGTAGAACCAAACAACCTGCTCCACGCTCCTTTCTTTTTCCCTGCGGTTGGTGCAAGTGGAGGTCGTTGCATGCGAACTCCGGCATACTTTTGATCGTACTCATCATAAACTTCAGAAAGCTTATCACGAATCTCAGTGGAATAAGCAATATAATCTATCCCTAAGTCCCCAGTTAGTACAACAAGTGCACTAGCAAACAGTTCAAGTTTAACCCTAGGATCCAAGATAAATGCAAATGAATACAAAATAGGAATTTTCACCCAACATTTGCAATATTTAAGTTCCATGCGAGAAACCATATGTGACGCCCCAAGATCGGAGGTTCAGATGCCTTCCAAGGTTTCCGGGTTTCGTCGTGTGATTTGTTCGGTTCTTTGCATTCGTCATTGCATCATGTTGCATTTCATCATGTCATCATGTGCATTGGGTGTTTTTCATACATATTAAGTTGTTGCATGTTCCATGCATGAATCTTGCTTCATCACCTTCTCCTTCCCTCTCACTTCCTTCTTCTTTCATGTCTTTGCAAGCGACCTTATTCCTCCTCCATTAATGTTCATCTTTTCCCTATAAATCTTGCCTCTTTCCTACACCCTCTCTGTCAGACTTCATCCCATTCGAAGTTGTTTTGGTCAGGTTCAAAAATGGTTGAAGTTTGAGAATAATCCAAACTCTAATTATTTTTCTACCTTCTAAAAATGCCTGAGCAATTTATTCAAACCCTACATAAATCCAGGGTTCCAGATATACAGTTATATATCTCATATATCTAACCAAAAACCCCTGGATTTTCCCCTTCGTTGGTTGTTTATTTATATAAACAATAATTTATAAAGGAAAGAATTTAGAGGGAAAGGGAGCCAACAGCCAGGACGGCCTGCTTCCTCGAGGCCCAGCAGGCCCATCTACCCCCACTCCTTTCCTAACCCTAAACCTCTCCCTGGCCCGACCCTCATCTCCCTCGCATCTCCTCAGCGCCGCCAGGAGCCCTGAGCTCGATTCCATCTCCCCTTTCCCTCCTGCAGCGCAGACACCTCCTGCTCGATCTTCCTCTGCTCCCTTCTCCTCGCTGTGTTTCTCCCGTGCGCCGCCCTGCCATGGCCGCGTCTTCCCCCAGCCAGCGCCGCCGCGCACACACACACACACCCGCACCGCACCCGCAGCTAGCGCCAGGAGCTCGCCTCCTCTTCACCATGGCCTCGAGCCCGATTCCCTCACCCTTCTCCTCCTGTCGCTGCAGCCTTTCTCGCTGCATCTCCACCGCCCCAAGACAGCTCCTCCGGCCTCCCCGTCCTCTGCTCCGGCCGTCTCCGACATCTGCTGCCGCTTGGAGCTGCTCGAGCCCGTCGGGTTCCCAGCGCCGCCGCGCCCTCAAGTGCCCCGCCGGCCTGCGACGCCACCGCCAACCTCCACCAGGAGCCTGCGTCGCCCAGGCGCCAGCTCCTTCCACCTTGCCTCTCTACAACTCCCGTGGATGCCGTCCAGGGTACCCATGGCGTCGTCATCTCAAGGCCGTCGCCGGTGGGATCCTGCGTCCCTCCGCCATCTTCCTGGTCAAGTGACGCCAGGGCTGACCCCGCCGCGTTCCTCTACTCCTCTCGCCTCGAGCACCTGCCGCTGACCACCACCTTCGTCTTCTGTTGTTGCTTCACCGGTGAGCACAGGCCGCCGCCGCGTTACCTTGCCTTCGCCTCCCGGTTTCGTCCGCGAGAACGTTTACCGTCACTTGGGTTCGACAAGATGCCGAGTATTCCTACGTTTGCCATGTACATCTACACCAAGACCAGACCGTCAAGTACCGCGGGAACGTTTGTACCTCTACCATTGCCGTGGATCCGACAAGTACCCCTAGAACAAGTGTACCTCTACCATCGTCTTCGGAATCGCTAAGGACGTCAAGTACCCCTTCGAGATGATGGGACCGGCAATGTCGAATGACCCCAAGTACCTCTTCGAAACGACCGAGTACCATTACCGTCGGACGCTCAAACGACTACAGATGAAACGTCAAGTTCCTCGATGAACCATGTATGATTACCGTTTCTCGTGGATTCACCCAAGTACCACGTAATGGATGACCCTCCAAGTTATCGTTGCCGTGTACGGCTACCGTCGCCTTGGAGATGTTGGGTTCATCAAGTTCCTGTTCGGAAAAGTACCACTACTTCCCTCAACGTCCCGAGAACGTCTACTTCCACTACACCACATCGAACTTGAACCCCTCCGATAACGCACGCTTCGAAGGTATAACCTCGAGATGACGTCTGTGAACGAATGCTTGTGTTGTATGAGTTGGACCGTGTGTTGATCCGTCTCCGAGTTGTTCGTTGCACGAAGCCCCTCTTTTGCCTTGCCACCGTCATGTGGGAACCCGGAATCCAGGAGCACCCCATCTTCTTACATGACACACTCGCACCCACTTCCTTTTGCACCGGTATCCCCGTGAGCTACCGGATCATCGGAATGTTGTCGTGGCATCATTTACGTTTCATTGCCGTGGCACCCCTTTCTTTCTACCACGGTGACACAAATGCTTCTTAATTTGCTCGTATCAACATTTTCATAAATATTGCATAAAACTTGCTCATGTCATCCGCATCATGATAACAACTTCAAGATTGGTTAAAATTGTTGTTTGCTTTAAATTGCTAAATGCATATGGGGATTTTCCGGACTTGTCGTTTTGTTGTTCCGGCCTCTTTTAAACTTGCCTAGATAGATAGTTTCATTATGCTTCACCTCTTGACATGTTTTAACAACATTTACTATTGTTGGGTACATAAACGAGATCGAACTAAATAACTTGAATGTGGTGTTTCGTCAATATGCAATGGAGTTGCATATTGAGCTCCACTTAATTTGTAGGATTGTTTGTGCACTTTGCCATGCCATGCATATTTAAACTGGACATGCATCATACTTTATTGTGCATCATGCCATGATTATGTGGTGGTTGTTTACTATGTTGTTTGTTTTTCTTTCCGGTGTACTTCTTCTCGGTAATCCGGTAACGTCGTGTTTGTGAGGATCCATTGGCTACGTCCGTTTGTCTTCTTCATGGACTCATTCTTCTTCCTTGCGGGATCTCAGGCAAGATGACCATACCCTCGAAATCACTTCTATCTTTGCTTGCTAGATGCTCGCTCTTTTGCTATGCCTATGCCGCGATACCTACCACTTGCTTATCATGCCTCCTATATTGTTGAGCCAAGCCTCTAACCCACCATGTCCTAGCAAACCATTGTTTGGCTATGTTACCACTTTGCTCAGCCCCTCTTATAGCGTTGTTAGTTGCAGGTGAAGATTGGAGCTTATTCCATGTTTGGAACATGGTTATTTTGTTGGGATATCACAATATCTCTTATTTAATTAATGCATCTATATACTTGGTAAAGGGTGGAAGGCTCGGCCTTATGCCTGGTGTTTTGTTCCACTCTTGCCGCCCTAGTTTCCGTCATATCGGTGTTATGTTCCCGGATTTTGCGTTCCTTGCGCGGTTGGGTTATAATGGGAACCCCTTAACAGTTCGCCTTGAATAAAACTCCTCCAACAATGCCCAACATTGGTTTTACCATTCGCCACCTAGCCTTTTCTTTCCCTTGGGTTGTGCAGACTCAAGGGTCATCTTTATTTTAACCCCCACGGGGCCAGTGCTCCTCTGAGTGTTGGTCCAAACTAGAGCCCCTTGCAGCGCCACCTCAGGGAAACTCGAGGGCTGGTTTTAGTTGTACGGATTGCTCATCTGAGTGTTCCCTGAGAACGAGATATGTGCAGCTCCTATCAGGATTTGTCGGCACATTCGAGCGGTGTTGCTGGACTTGTTTTACCATTGTCGAGGATGTCTTGTAACCTGGATGCCGAGCCTGATCGGATTGTCTTGGGAGAAGGAATATCATTCGTTGACTGTGGGAGCTTGTGATGGGCTAAGTTGGGACACCCCTGCAGGGATTTGAACTTTTGAAAGCCGTGCCCGCGGTTATGGGCAGATGGGAATTTGTTAATGTCCGGTTGTAGAAAACCTGAAGTTGATGTTAATTAAAATACATCAACCGCGTGTGTAACCGTGATGGTCTCTTCTCGGCGGAGTCTGGGAAGTGAACACGGTGTTGGAGTTATGCTTGACGTAGGTTGTTCTAGGATCACTTATTGATCATAGTTGTTCGACCGTGCTTTTGCCTTGTCTTCTCGCTCTCTTTTGCGAATAGGTTAGCCACCATATATGCTAGTCGCTTGCTGCAGCTCCACCTCATACCTTTTACCCTACCTATAAGCTTAAATAGTCTTGATCGCGAGGGTGCGAGATTGCTGAGTCCCCGTGACTCACAGATACTTCCAAAACCAGTTTGCAGGTGCCGATGTTACCGAGCAGGTGACGCAACCAAGCTCAAGGAGGAGCTCGATGAAGATCTTGTCCTTTGTGTTGTTTCGTTCTAGTCGATCAGTAGTGGAGCCCAGTTGGGGACGATCGGGGATCCGTGTAGCATTTGGGGTAGTCTTCTTTTATTTTGGTTCCGTAGTTGGACCTTGTTTATATCTGGATGATGTAATGCTTTATTCATGTAATTGTGTGAAGTGGCGATTGTAAGCCAACTATGTATCTCTTTCCCTTATGTATTACATGGGTTGTGTGAAGATTACCTCACTTGCGACATTGCTTTCAATGCGGTTATGCCTCTAAGTCGTGCTTCGACACGTAGGAGATATAGCCGCATCGAGGGCGTTACACCATAGGCATTAATAAATTTGTGTGTTCATATGCTTTCAAGTGAGATGCAATGTCTACAAGTGCGTGCATCATTAAAGGAGATGTGGGGTAATAAACCCCAGACAAAGAAACTGTTGCATCATAAAATATCTCTAAAAACTTGACCAAACCCTTAGCAACTTCCCAAGTATCATCAGTGATATATTCTCTCCCCATATTTGCATTAATCCATCCCAAGAATTAAACTTCGTCTCAGATGATTGCCTTAAGCATCATATATGTAGAGTTCCATCTAACAGGCATGTCTAGATTATACTTATGAGGAGTTCTTTATATTGCTATGCAATATCACTAGTAACAACTAATTTGCTGATTAGAGTTACCAAGAAAAGAAAGTGCATTGCTTAAAATCTCAATGGGTCCCTCACATCTCCTCATAGCTCATTTAGCAATAAGATTAATTTTATGGCAAGCACAACGTTAATGCAGTAAAAAAGATGCAGCACATACAGAAAATAGAGGACCGAGGCTCTCCATTGCAGTTGTATTTGATGAAGCATTATCCAAAGTTACTGGTGCAAATATCTTGTCGGTCAGACCAAATTCTGACACAACATTAAGTACAGTCTGAGCTATGTTTTCACCAGTATGTGCTTCGTCAATTAATTCGAATCCTATAATTATTTTCTGTAGTTCCCATTTTTTGTTAACATAATGAGCGACCACACTAATGTGGTCTTGCTTTGCCCGACCACTCCAGATATCAGATGTTAAAGAGAATGAAAAAGTGCATGTAGTAAAATCATCTTTTATTTTCTGAAGACTAGTTTTGCATATTTTTTTCATATATATATCCCTAGATATAGTTTGTCTAGAAACTGATTTGAAACTAGGAGTGTGCACAGTTTGAATGTATTCAAAAAAACCTTTAGACTCACCAAAACCTAATGGTAAATCATTTGAAGCAATTAAATGACAAATTCCTTCTTTATGAAGAGCATGATCATAGGTGAAATTGTGCAACGTACCATCGGGGTTGAACTTGAGCGTGGCTTGTGTCCCCGCAGACTGCTTGTCCGTGTTCTGGTGCATGACGGTGTGCCTGAGGAGCTGGCTGGTTCCTCCCCCCCCCCCCCAAGGAAAGCAAGTGGGCGCACCTCTTGCATCGAGCTTTCAACACATTGACACCATCCTCCACGACTATTTCTTCAACGAATTGCTCCCAGCACATCGAGGTTTTGCGTCAAACCCTCTTTGTGCCGATGAAGGTGGAGGTACTGGACTGGGAAGTGGAATGGTTGCCGGTTGTATACTCGTCGGAAGAAGGATATATGTGGGTTGTGGCTAAGGGATCAATCCATTCGGGGATCTCGACATCTAAATCACTAGTACTGAAATTGAACCGGTTGGGATCACTACCCATGGGATCGTCCATGTGTTGAGTGTGAAGAGGAAGATGAGGTTTGAGTGTGAGGAATGAGAGGGGTGGGCAGCCCTTTTTATAGCAAAAATCTGACATTTTCTAAACCAAATATGCCCTCCAACACTCAAATATTCAAATTTGAGACAAAATATACTTAAATAGCCCTAAATATGGCCAAACCCCACTCGAAACCCCCCTAAATCCCACTAAACCTCCTAAACCCCCGCTCCCCCAGTCCTCCCGCTCCGTCGATCCAAGCGTCCAACGGATCGATTCTCTCCCTCACTCTCTCCCAGGAGCATCGTGCTCCCGTGTCGTGTCGTGCTGGGCCATGCCCATAGCAGCCCAGGCACGGCCCAAGCAGGGTCGCGTGCCAGGCACGACCCACATAGCCTTGTGCCGTGCCGGCCCGTGAGGGCCAGGCACATGAGCTATCGTGCCGGCCCACCAGAACCGGCCCGTTTGGCCAGGTATACACTAGAGCTATAAATGTATGAAAGCGCTCTATATGAAATTAAATGAGTGTGTATTCAACTTGCTTGCTCATGAAGACGTCGAGCATTTAAGGAAGCTCGTCATCGGAATATACAAGCCAAGTTCTATAATGTAGAAATTCCACTAATATTTGAAAGTGAAAAATCATGTAAACCCTCTATATAAAGTACGTGATGCTACTCCAAAGCACACAAGTGTGGTAAAAGAATAGTAGCATTTCCCCTTCTCTTTTCTATTCTATTCTTTTCTTTTTTCTTCTTTTTTTCTCTTTTTTTAGAACAATTCATGGACCTTATCTTCACTTTTTCACGGACTCATAAGTCTTCACCATTCTTTAGCTCACTCGGACAATACTCTAATAATAATGACCATAACACTTTAATTTACTTACAACCTGATAAACTAAAAAATGAATAGCGCTGTGGAGGATCGATCCTGAGACACAAACGCGCATTGCTTATGCAACACAAGCTATCGACCAGGCGAAATATTAATTTGTTGGCATACACGAGTTTTTTTAGGGCAGGCATACATGAACTAGAATGTTATATATAGCTCTTGCATATACCTCTTCAAGCCATGTTTTTAATATATATATAAGCATATATATATAGTGATACTATTCATCACCCAAGATGCAGAATAAGTTATTTTTCACCCGAGGTAATGTTACGATCACCTCGTAATTAAATTACGTTTGGAATTCAAATATTTACATTCCTATTGATTCACTGCGTAAAATTTGGCATAAGAAAATAAAAATATAGGTCATAAGACAAGAAATTTTGCAGTTTATGTATATTTTACACTATATTTTTACATTTGTAATTTTACATAATATAAAATATTTTTACGACAATTATATATTTACGGTGCATTGATGGTAAAATAGAGGGGGGATTATTCCTCACCCAGGGTGACGAATAGTCAATCCCTATATATATTATTCTGATCACGGAATGAGAATATTATTCTGATCACAACCTGACCTGCCCCGGCAGTAGTACGTTGAACTTCCCTCAGTGCTACGTTGAACTTCAGCAAACATTGCCGAAATGGGGCTTGCAATATACCGTTGAAAAGCTATGGACACGAGTATCATGACCCAAGTTAAATTTTTGGCAAAATGTAAGAGGTTTAAGAGAGCAGTTTTGAAAATCGTTTTTTCTTCACACAAAAAACGTGAATCCTATTTTCGATCGCATTTCTAAACCATTTATCGGAATGAGGCAAATAATATGGCATTCAAAAGCTGCTACAAAACCGCTCCTTCCACATGTTGAAAGTTTTCTATAATTCCCTATGAATAAAGAGTAATTTGGAAAATTGTAAAATTTCACAAACCGAACAGCCGAGTTCGTATTTTCGATGCCATTTCTAAACGACTAATCCAATTGAGGCAAATGATATATGGTGTTGGAAATTTTATGAAAATGTGCTACTCTTTCATTTTAATAGTTTTTTTCTAATTTTGAATGGTTTAAAAGTAATTTAAAAAACAATACAAGTTAAACCGAGTTCGTATTTTCGAGCTATTTTTTAACCGTGCGTCTGAATGCAGCAAATGATATGCCGTTGGAAAGCTTGAGAAAGTGCGAAACTTTTTGGTATATATTGTTTCTTCCAATTCCTTATAGTTTTAAGTTAATTTTGAAAATGGATAAAGCCTATTTTCACCATAATTTCTAGAAACTTTATCCGAATGGGGCAAACAATATACCGTTGAAAAGCTACGGAAAATGCGAAAAAAATTCATGGTGATGGGTTTCTTTGATTCCTAGCTGTTTTAAATTAATTTTAAAAATGGCAAGATCATTCATTCTGCCTCTATCGTGAAATAGATTTTTTGAAAATGTACCGCGTGAAGAACTTGAACTTCTCGGCATGTCTACTTGAATTTCACTCTGTTTTCGACGTGCTTTTTTTTCTCGTATCTCTCCATCCACTGATCATAATTGAGAAAGTGATATGCCGATGAAAAGCAGATGTAAACACACAACTTTCCCGTGTTGATCATTTTTTCTCATACTAGCGACGGTTTTAAAAGTTTTTCATCAGAAATTCATTTAGTGTAGTAGTTGAACTTCCTGCTATTTCATGTTGAACTTCTATGACGTATTGTCGTTTGTAATTTTATCATTCATTCGTTAGTGTTATACAAATGATATTCCTTTTGTACAAACCTCTCTCACAATAAATTTTTTAACTTTCTCCAACTGAGTATTTGAACTTATAACAACAACAAAATTGGACCTTGCCTTTTAATTCATTTTTCTCATATTCAACACAGACCATGTAGTACATGAACTTTTTCCATTTTTATAATTTGATTTTTTATTTTCTTTTTGAAATCAAATTGTTCCACAAATAATAACTCAACTTCTTCGTGGATTGAGAGAATTATTTTAAAACGGGAAAAACATTTTTTTAGTTTTTGAACATGGAAATACAAGGTGAAGCTCTCTTGCAAGAATTTTTAGACATCCCTAGACAGAGCACTTGAACTTCTGTCAACAAATTTTTTAATCTTTTATTTTTCTATACTTTTATTCTCACCTGAAATGCATTCCTTGCAGTACTTGAACTTCTCGTTGTTTTCACTATGAACTTCAGTCACATTTTTGTGTATACGTCAAATTACACACAATTGAAGGTCAAACGTCAATTTTTGCCATTTTAAAACATGTAATTGGAGGTTGAATGTCCCGCAATATAAATTCTCCGTGCATGGAGGTGCACGTGAACTTCTTGCAACAAATCTGAGGTTTTTATATACTTCGAATTTCTCTGTTATTTTAAATTGAACTTCTTAGTCTTATTCTTATAAAAAATATGTTTTCAAATAAGCATCAAACATTTTTTTAAATTGAACCTCATACTTTTATTTTTCATAAAAATGAAAAGAATTTGAGTTTTCCGTAAACATCAAACTACTAATTTTATTTTAATTTAACTTCTTTAATTTTATTCTTTAGTAACGAAGAAAATTTGTGTTTTTTTTATAAATATTGAACTTTTTTTATATAATTTGGACTTCTTGGT
Source organism: Triticum urartu (assembly GCF_003073215.2). Classification (NCBI taxonomy): domain Eukaryota; kingdom Viridiplantae; phylum Streptophyta; class Magnoliopsida; order Poales; family Poaceae; genus Triticum; species Triticum urartu. The sequence goes on from NC_053024.1 coordinate 210,366,068, forward strand.
TTATTTCTTTTAGCATCAAAATATCCTAGTTTTGTCATAAATATTTGACGCCCTCCATATTATTTTTCTAATTAATTTTTCAAAACTATTTTTTTGTTATTTTGATTTGAGCTTCCGTTGTGGAAACATGTTGAACAGGGGGAACTTTTTGAACTTTCCCGGTCTGTGCACTTGAACAAGAATTTTGGACTTCGCCTTTTTACTCTTATTTTCTCATACGAAAGACACACCATGCAGTACGTGAACTTCCGTCTGTTGTCAAATTGAACTTCTCCCTATTTCACTTTAGTAACGAAAAAAATCTGAGTTTTTTATAGACATCGAACCGCTCTAACTTTTTTTTCAACTTCTTTGTGTGCTTTTTAGGAATGTGAAAATTGCAGTTTTGTTAGAAGCATTGAATTTCTTCATTATTTTGAATCAATCTTATTTGTCTTATTTTGTAGTAACTGAAGAAGCCGAGTTTTCAAATAAATATCAAACTGCTCCAATTTTTAAAATTGAACTTCTCAGTTTTAATCTTTAGTATCAGGGAAAATCTGAGATTTTTATAAATATTATACACCTTCATTTTTTTTAATTAGGATGGTGTTATTCATTAGTAATGGGAAAAGTACTAGTTATGTAATAAACTTGTTTTGAACGGTATATACAAAACTTTCAAACGATTTATTTAGAAATAGTAGGTTTCATTTTTATTAAACCAAATATATTCCAAATGAAAGAAGTTCTAATGTTCTTATAAACTTTTTTGAAGTGCTCCGTTATTTTAATTTGACCTTATTGGAGATTTTTTTAACACGGAAAATATTTTTTGTGTTACATATTTTCAGCTTCTTTCTTATTTTTTAGTTGAATATTTTAGTTATCTCATTTCAATAATACAAAAATCCATCAGAGATTTTTTTTACACCCATAACATTTTATTTGAACCTTTTAATTTATTAAATTTGAACTTCAAGAGTTAACAGTATTCTAGGTGATGCTTCATTTTCTTGTTTGCTAGACAAACATGGAAACACTCTATTTTGTTAATTTGAACTTCTTAGTTTTACTTCTTTTTAGTAATGGGAAAACCCTACTTTTGTAATAGACATTGGATTTCTTCGTTGTTTATATTTGAACTTCTTCGTTTTATTTGTTTTAGGAATGGAGAAATCCTAATTTTCTATCAAATATCTAACCGCTTCATTATTGAAAATTGAACTTCTAGTTGTTTTAGAACCGGGAAACATCATTTTTTTCATAAACATAGGACCGCTCCGTTATTTTTAATTTGAAGTTTTTTTGTTTTTGTAATAAACATCGAACTGCTCCGTAAGTTTTAATTAAACTTCTATTCTTTAGAAACGGGGAAAGTACATTTTTATAGTCATCAACCTGAATATTTTATTCGTAAACATTAAAATATTCAATTTTAAAGTTAATCTTCTTGGTCCCCTTTTTACAAATGGGGGAAAATGTGTTTTAATAAACTTTGAACTACTCTATTTTTTAATTTGAACTTCTTGCTTTGTTTATAAACATAAGATACACACGTTGTTGTTTCATTTTAATTTGATATTTTTGAAAAACCAAAATAAGATGGTACGCGGTAAACCACATAGCCCGGTACACACATAATTAAGTTATCTATTTTGTTCTTTTTTCAAACTAAAAAATGCGCTTCTCGTTGATACGTCTCCGTCGTATCTACTTTTCCAAACACTTTTGCCTTTGTTTTGGACTCTAACTTGCGTGATTTGAATGGGACTAACCCGGACTGACGCTGTTTTCAGCGGAATTGCCATGGTGTTATTTATGTGCAGAAACAAAAGTTCTCGGAATGACCTGAAACTCCACAAAGATTATTTTTGGAAATAATAAAAAATACTGGCAAAGAATCAAGGCCAAGGGGCCCACACCCTAGCCACGAGGGTGGGGGTTGCGCCTGCCCCCCTGGGCGCGCCCCCTGCCTCGTAGGCCCCCTGGAGCTCCACCGACCTCAACTCCAACTCCATATATTCGTGTTCGGGGAGGAAAAAAATAAAGGAGAAGGATTCAGTATAAGAGGAGGGCTAAGATAGCTCGTCTCCAAGCTGCATCCCATGATGCAATGACTGCTGCATCACAGTACGACCCCAACTACAACTTTGGATATCCGCCAGGCCACCCGTGGCAATAGACCAACTTAGGCCAAAAGCCTAAGCTTGGGGGAGTACATATTTCCCACCGACATTACATTTATGTTCACACACTCATTGCTAGATGTCGGTGCTCATACTTTTCATTGTAATATCCATGCTAGTTTATTTCCTTTTTATGCTTTCTTCTTGTGTGTTTGATAAACCTTAAGAAAAAACCAAAAAAATTAGTTGTAGCTTTTAGCTAGTTTTAATTTCTATGCTTGTAGTAGTAATTAAAAAGAAAACCCAGAAAGATTTCCTGTTCTTCTTTTACTTGTTGGGAGCTTTCCCGTGTAAATAGTTTTATTTCTTTTCTTTGGGGATCGATAGGAGAAGACCATGATTAAATTGTTGAAGTGACTCTTACATGCATTATTGTTGATTTAACCAAGAGTCCATATTTCCTTGTCTTCTCCTTTTTATTGAATGCTTGCAGATTCCAGCTTAGTCCAATGCACGTGCATTGTTATTATTATTCACATCATTCGGTCATGCAAGTGAAACGCAATTATGACGATATATGATATAATCATTGAGATGGGAGAAGATGGTATGAACTCGACCTCTCTTGTTTTTGTAAATATGATTAGTTCATCATTCCTGATTCAGCCTATTATGAATAAACATGTTTGCAATGACAATTAGAGATTATAGTTGCTTATGCCATGCTTAATTAGCTAGGAGCTTATAATGGTTTACCTTGCGTGCCAACATGCTATTAAAATGGTTGTGATGTGGTATGATAGGGTGGTATCCTCTTTTGAACGATTCGAGTGGCTTGACTTGGCACATGTTCACGCATGTAGTTGAAACAAAATCAACATAGCCTCTACGATATTTATGTTCATGGTGCATTATATCCTACTCATGCTTGCATTCGGTGTTGATTAATTCTAATGCATGTTCATGACTGTTGTCGCTCTCTAGCTGGTCGCTTCCCAGTCTTTTTCTAGCCTTCACCTGTACTAAGCGGGAATACTGCTTGTGCATCCAATCCCATAAACCCCAAAGTTATTCCATATGAGTCCACCATACCTACCTATATACGGTATCTACCTGCCGTTCCAAGTAAATTTGTATGTGCCAAACTCTAAACCTTCAAATATACATTCTGTTTTGTATGCTCGAATAGCTCATGTATCAACTAGGGATGTCCGTATCTTCCATGTTAGGCGGGTTATTCTCAAGAGGAGTGGACTCCGCTCCTCACTCACGAGAAAATGGCTGGTCACCGGGATGCCCAGTCCCATGCTTTATGCAAATCAAATCAAAATAATTGCAAACAAAACTCCCCCGGGACTGTTGTTAGTTGGAGGCACTCATTGTTTCGAGCAATCCATGGATTGATGCTTGTTGGTGGAGGGGGGGTATAAACTTTACCATTCTATTTGGGAACCGCCTATAATGTGCGTAGCATGGAAGATATCGCCATCTCTTGGTTGTTATGTTCACAATGAAAGTATACCGCTAAAAATATTATTCATCTCTATTTCAAAATCGAGCTCTTGCACCTCTACAAATCCCTGCTTCCCTCTTTGAAGGGCCTATCTATTTACTTTTATGTTGAGTCATCATCCTCTTATTAAAAAACACCAGTTGGAGAGCACCGCTGTCATTTGCATTCATTACTGTTACTTTACATTGAGTATGACTTGATTGGATCTCTTTTACCATGAATGACAATGTCTAGTCAGTCCTTGATCTTTAAAGGTGCTCTGCATTTATGTTTTGCGGTCTCAGAAAGGGCTAGCGAGGTACCATCCTGTTATATCATATCATGATTGTTTTGAGGAAGTGTTGTCATTCGAGATTTATTATTATTGCTCGCTAGTTGATTATGCCATTGATATGAGTAAACATGAGACCTAAGTGTTATTGGGAATGTGGTTAGTTCATAATCTTTGCTGAAAACTTGAATGCTGGCTTTACATATTTACAACAACAAGAGCAAACAGAGTTTGTAAAAGTTTTTCTTTATCACTTTCAGTTTGTCAACAGAATTGCTTGAGGACAAGCAAAGGTTTAAGCTTGGGGGAGTTGATACGTCTCCGTCGTATCTACTTTTCCAAACACTTTTTCCCTTGTTTTGGACTCTAACTTTCATGATTTGAATGGAACTAACCCGGACTAACGCTGTTTTCAGCAGAATTGCCATGGTGTTATTTTTGTGTTGAAATAAAAGTTCTCGGAATGACTTGAAAATCAACAGAGAATTATTTTGGAATATATAAAAAATACTAGAAGAAAGATCCACGTCAGGGGGGCCACCACCTGTCCATGGAGATTATTTTTGGAAATAATAAAAAAATACTGGCAAAGAATCAAGGCCAGGGGGCCCACACCCTAGCCACGAGGGTGGGGGCGCGCCTCCCCCTGGGCGTGCCCCCTGCCTCGTGGGCCCCCTGGAGCTCCACTGACCTCAACTCCAACTCCATATATTCGTGTTCGGGGAGAAAAAATAAAGGAGAAGGATTCATCGCATTTTGCGATACAAAGCCGCCGCCAAGCCCTAAACTCTCTCGGGAGGGCTGATCTGGAGTCCGTTCGGGGCTCCGCAGAGGGGAATCTGTCGCCGTCATCATCATCAACCATCCTCCATCACCAATTTCATGATGCTCACCGCCGTGCGTGAGTAATTCAATCGTAGGCTTGCTGGACGGTGATGGGTTGGATGAGATTTATCATGTAATCGAGTTAGTTTTGTTAGGGTTTTATCCCTAGTATCCACTATGTTCTGAGATTGATGTTGCTATGACTTTTCTATGCTTAATGCTTGTCACTAGGGCCCGAGTGCCATGATTTCAGATCTGAACCTATTATGTTTTCATGAATATATGTGAGTTCTTGATCCTATCTTGCAAGTCTATAGTCACCTACGATGTGTTATGATCCGGCAACCCCGAAGTGACAATAATCAGGACCACTCCCGGCGATGACCATAGTTTGAGGAGTTCATGTGTTCACCATGTGTTAATGCTTTGCTCCGGTACTCTATTAAAAGGAGGCCTTAATATCCCTTAGTTTCCGCTAGGACCCCGCTGCCACGGGAGGGTAGGACAAAAGATGTCATGCAAGTTCTTTTCCATAAGCACGTATGACTATATTCGGAATACATGCCTACATTACATTGATGAATTGGAGCTAGTTCTGTGTCACCCTAGGTTATGACTGTTACATGATCGATCGCATCCGGCATAATTCTCTATCATCGATCCAATGCCTACAAGCTTTCCATATATTGTTCTTTGCTTATTTACTTTTCCGTTGCTATTGTTATCATCACTATAAAACACCAAAAATATTACTTTTTCTACCGTTACCTTTTGCTATCGTTAACACTACTATCATATTACTTTGCTACTAAACACTTTGCTGCAGATATTAAGTTATCCAGGTGTGGTTGAATTGACAACTCAGCTGCTAATACTTGAGAATATTCTTTGGCTCCTGTCGGTGTCAAAACCGGCAGATCTCGGGTAGGGGGTCCCGAACTGTGCGTCTAGGCTGGATGGTAACAGGAGGCAAGGGACACGAAGTTTTACCCAGGTTTGGGCCCTCTCGATGGAGGTAAAACCCTACACCCTGCTTGATTAATATTGAAGATATGGGTGTTACAAGAGTAGATCTACCACGAAATCAGATAGGCTAAACCCTAGAAGCTAGCCTATGGTACGATTGTATGTTGTGATTGTTGTCCTACAGACTAAAACCCTTCGGTTTATATAGACACCGGAGAGGGTTAGGGTTACACAAGGTCGGTTACAAAGGAGGAGATATCCATATACGTATTGCCTAGCTTGCCTTCCACGCCAAGTAGAGTCCCATCCGGACACGAGACGAAGTCTTCAATCTTGTATCTTCATAGTCTAACAGTCCGGCCAATGGAGATAGTCTGGCTGTCCGGAGACCCCCTAATCCAGGACTCCCTCAGTAGCCCCTGAACCAGGCTTCAATGATGATGAGTCTGGCGCGCAGTTGTCTTCGGCATTGCAAGGCGGGTTCCTTCTCCAAATACGTCACAGAAGAATTTGAATACGAGGATAGTGTCCGACCCTGCAAAATAAGTTTCACATTCCACCGCAGAGAGAATAACGCTTTTGCAGATCTAATTTGCTGGCTTGTTTTGGCAACATGACGTTACGTCATGGCCCGGTGATTATTCGAACTGTTTCTTTCAACCAGCTCCACACATAACGCGAGGCGGTTTCGTGACATGTCTTGCTGAAGCGGAGATCGTGTTCCCCCAATTACGGGATTCTCATCAATATGGGCGTGGGTAACCCAACCGTGTTTAGGACTCCTAGATTATAGGCAGGTCCTAAACGGCTACGGAGAGGACGCTTGATATTCACCCTCTTTATAAAGGGACGGGGTTTTTGCTTTTTCTCTCTCGTGCTCAATCGAACCCTTCCTCTGCCTTGAGTTCTAACACCCAAAGCCCAGGTTAGGTGCTCCGGATCTTAATCATGTCCGGATCCAGCCTTCAAGGCCGATGGATGCCCTCCTCCGTGACGGAAGAGGACATTAAGAAGTTGAGGGAGGCCAGATACCTTACCGCCGAGGTTTCGCATCGGCTGCCTGCTCAAGGGCAGGCCGTCCCTACTCCTGAACCCAATGAGAATGTTGTGTTCATCTCCCACTTCCTCCGAGGTCTAGGCCTCACTCTGGATCCTTTCGCCAGGGGCTTGATGTTCTATTACGGGCTAGATTTCCATGATCTAGCTCCGGACTCCTTTCTCCACATCATGACATTTATTGTCGTGTGTGAGGCCTTCCTCCGTGTGACCCCTCACTTCGGCCAGTGGCTCAAGACCTTTGAAGTACAACCGAAGATGATCGAGGGGCAACATGCAGCGTGCGGAGGTGCATCAATAGGCAAGATGGCAGGAGCTCCATGGCTGAAAGGTTCCTTTCCAGAGGTTTCCGAATTATGGCAACGGGAGTGGTTTTACGTCACGGCTCCCAGAAGTGCCAAGTGGGTGGCTGCCCCCGCTTTCCGCCCGGGCCCCCACCACAACTGATGTCATGGATTAGCAGGGGTCTGAGCTGGGGTCCAGCCAAGGACGTGCCTATACTGCAAAGCCGCATCCGAGATCTCTTCGAGGGAGATTTTAATTTGGTTGCGGTAATACAAGTTATGCTGGTTCGTCAAGTCCAGCCTTGCAAACGCCGGCCCCTGCGCTTGTGGGAGTTCAACCCAGAGGGACCACGTGCCATTCAAAGTTTCCTCGGCCTGACGCACGAGGAGATGTACAAGTCATTCTTCGGACCTCAAGTGGAATGTCCGGATATCACCGAGGACGTGGGCCTGAGCAGTAACCGCGCCGCCGAACAAGTAAGAAATCCTCTAGCCGAACACGCTGTCTTTTATTCGAAGTTATTTCTGAGAGTTCGCTTTTTGACCAGGACTGGCTAACAAAGGCGAGGATGATTCGGTGTTTGGCCCCCCTCCCTGAGGGTTTGGAAAATCCGGTATTGGAGAAGATGCTCAAGGTCGCACCTTGCCCGGAGCCCTTGAAGGAAGATACCGAGGGAGATAATACGGGCGGACGCGGGCCCCCATCGCTATCCGCTCCAACCGAGGGAACGAGCGTCTCCACGAAGGAGGACGATCGGGGGAGGAAAAGGACTGCTTTCGAGGATCCGGAAGCCGAAGCCTCCAAACGGGAGAAGAGGTCTCCCACTGAGGGTCCCGCCTTGGGGGGTGCTTCTACCGCACAGAGTCCGCGGGGGGATCAGCCCTCCAACGAGTCGTAAGTGATCCAAAATATTTCAATAGTAAGGTTATGCTATCTTTTTCCTCTGAGAAAATAACCACCGCATCTATCTCGCAGTTCGGGCCTCAGCCCCTCTCAAATGAGCTTGTCTTCGGGGGATCTTCTTCCAGAGATGATGGAGAGCGAAACGCCTCCCCCGGACTCCTCCGCTCCAGAAGCGGGCGACCCCGAAGTGTCATCGTGGAGGGCCTCTCCGGATCCGGTGAGGCCAGAAGATAATCCCGTAGACCCCCAAAGTCCCCAGTGTCCGGCTCCTGAAGAGAGCATACGAAAGATTCTGGCACTGTCTGGTGTGCGGATGGACGTTCTGAGAGAGTTGGTGGGGAGAGCGGCCATCTCAGAAGAGCACCGTACGCTGATGGGTACGGTGATGGAGAGAATCTCGTCCGCTGAAAGCGGATTACATGAAGCCTTTATGAGTCTATTGACAGGCTTTGAGGTATGTGAGATAATATGTGATAGTACTGCACATGTTATAGTAGCCCCTGAGACTCTGGTTGTTGTCGATAATGGCGGCGAACAGAGGATAATATTCCCAGGCAATAACCAAACTGCCTTTATGTGCAGGTGGTGGGAGCTCCGGTGGCTAGCCGGACTAGGGAGTTTGCCCAACTAAAACGGCAACTGGATGCGGCAGACGCCGACATCGAGCTTGTTAACAAGAGGCTTGACGAGGCACAGGATAAGTGTTATTATCCGGTGAATGCCACATAATAAGAGCAGCATAATGCCAGTATCTTTAATATGTTGTGACTGCAGATGGAGCTGCCACCGTGGAAGCGTTGCGGGCGGAACTTGCCCGAGCCAAGGAACAAGCGAGGATTAGTAATGCAGCTGCTTTGAAGGCAGCCGAAGAGTTGAAAGCCGAGAAGGCCGCACATTGCGAGAGCCAGGAGAAGATGGCCAAGATGGCCGTAGAATTAAAATACACTGCCAACCGTTGTCGGTTCCTTGAAAAAGAAAACCGAGCGAAGGCAACGGACCTTGAGAAGGCCGCGGCGGCGGACAAAGACACCCGTTCTGCTATGAGAGCGGAGAAGGAGGAGCTGCGAGAAGCCGGGGATATTGCGGCTGGGAAACCCTTCATGTTACGGAGGAAGTTCGGAGATCCTCGGTATGCCCCTTTGGATTGGCTGTGGAGTTCGGCAGATGCGTATATGGATTTGGTGGCGAGCGCTGCCGATGCGGACAAGTACTTCCAAGGTCAGGCAGATCGTGAAGTTGACAAGCTGTTTTGGACGCAATTCCACGTTCCAGAGCATCAGCTTTCATTGACTGACCAGCTAGCCGAATGGGCCAAACTGAATAGGTTGTCCGGACTCGCCATGAGGTCTGTTGTGGATCAGCTATGGCCGGAAAGACCAAAGTCGAACAGCTATTTCAGCTTAGTGCAGCAGTTCCTTGATGCGGTGCCGCGCATTAATGCGATGAAGAGGTCGGCGTGCATAGAAGGCTCACGGATGGCCCTTGCCCGTGTTAAAGCATACTGGGCAGAGATGGACGCTACCACTGTTGCGGCGCAGGGATCGGCCATAGGCCGGGTGGCTGTCGAGCACTATTTAGAGGAGGTTCTCGAGGGTGCTCGTCTGATAGAGGCCCAGTGCTCGAAAAATATTATGTTTCAGTGATATGTATTGTAAGCACAATGCTTTTATGAATTTTTTATAAGGTTATTTTTATACTTTTGCCTGAAAGTAGTATGATGCCTTCTGTGCGGCCGTTTATGTATACTTGTGTATAACCTGAAAGATTGCAGTCGTCGTCTTCAACCCCCACGCATAAAATGCGGGGGTGCTCGCAAAAAACGTGTGTTCACACTTAACCCCACGTCTTGGTCCTATTAAGGAGGTGATAGCGTAGCGAGCGAGGCAACCGGACTATAATGCTTTAAACTTTCACTTAGCCATAGGAGTTTGACAGTGGGGCTACTAGATAGCCCCTGGTGGCTCCGCACTCTCCCGATCGCGGGGTGCATACATGCCTGGCCGGGAAACATCCCTTCGTTAAGGCGGAGGAATTCTAACATTCACCGAGTGGTTGACCAGTCTCACGCTATATCATGACAGTCAGTTTTCGGCTTTCTCTACTGAGGTGCTCGTTCGGATGAACCAGGGCACAATCACAGTAGTTCTCCTGGTGCTACCTTAGCCGGTAAAGCGGAACATAAGGCACCAAAACACAGGAGCCGGGCAAACCCAACATTTGACCAAAGACAATGATTCGGAGCTGATGCATATAAGGCCAAACTCGCAACGCCGAACACTCCCTTTATGTGGAAGGTTAAATGTTCGTTACGGAAGTTATCGGGGAAGCCGAATATAACTTTTAGTAGCAGGGAGCCCGTGCAATGAGCCCCTGGGCCTGGCGTTACTCCTTTAAAGGTAATATTGCTATGGCAAATTTTTGTTGGGTCTATCCCCATTTCACGGATTGTATCCTGGTATATCAGGTTTATACTGCTGCCACCATCCATCAGGACTCGTGTGAAGTGGTATCCGTCAATTATTGGGTCTAATACCAGGGCAGCCCATCCTGCACGCTGGACACTTGCTGAGTAATCATGATGGTCGAAAGTGATCGGTTGAGACGACCAGTGGCAGGACTCCGCAGTGATAGGCCTTCGGGCGTATTTTGCTGGTGGTGCCATTTTGTTTCTGCCATTGATCGCGTGTAACACATTTACTGTTTTGACTTCTGGTGGAAATTTCTTTTGTTCCCCAGTGTCTTCCTTGAGAGGCTCATCCTCATCTTCGCTTGGTGTATCATCCCCCTTGTGTACGGCGTTTAGCTTGCCGAACTGCTTGAAGACCCAACATTCTCTGTGGATGTGATTGGCTGGTTTGCCAGGGGTGTTATGGACCTGACATATTTGGTCCAGAATTTTGTTTAGGCTGGAAAGTTCGTCTCTGGCGCCTTTAGGGGGGCGGCTTTTGCTGACCTGGCTGAGAGCTTTTGAATCCGGCGTTTACTGTCGTGCTCTTCGTGCTGTCTCTTTTATTCCGGCGTTTGTTATTGCTGTTGCACCGTGATTTCCCATTTCCATCTCTAACTTCAGATGTACTGGGGTCGCTGGAGCTGCATCGGGCTAGCCAGCTGTCTTCACCCGCGCAAAAGCGGGTCATGAGGCTTGTTAATGCTGCCATTGTTCTTGGTTTTTCTTGGCCGAGGTGTCGGGCAAGCCATTCGTCACGGACGCTGTGCTTAAAAGCTGCCAAGGCTTCGGCATCCGGGCATTTGACAATTTGGTTCTTTTTAGTAAGAAACCTGTTCCAAAGCTTTCGGGCTGACTCTCCGGGCTGTTGAGTTATATGACTCAAATCATCTGCATCCGGAGGTCGGACATAAGTCCCTTGAAAGTTTGCCCGAAAAGCGTCTTCTAGCTCTGCCCAGCTTCCAATGGAGTTTTCGGGGAGGCCTTTAAGCCAATGACGAGCTGGCCCTTTGAGTTTGAGTGGTAAGTACTTGATGGTGTGGAGATCATCTCCTCGAGCCATATGAATGTGGAGGATATAGTCCTCAATCCGGACCCCAGTGTCTGTTGTTCCGTCATATGCCTCTATGTTTACAGGTTTGAATCCCTCTAGAAATTCATGATCCAGCACCTCATCGGTGAAACATAGGGGGTGTGCGGCACCCCTGTATCTGGGTGTACCGCGTTGTTCGGATGTTTGTTGTGTTATATCGTATGCTCGGGCGCGCTTGCGTGGTCCATAGATGGATCTAGTTGTGCTGTCCTTTTGGTGCAAGCCCTCGTGTGAATCGCGTATTGTCTTGTGGGTGGCATTGTTTGCCGCTCTATGTTGGCCTTGAGGTCGTCTATCCGGCCAGGTGGCTGTTTTGATTTTTGGTTGTGAGGGGTCTGAGGCCTCCTCATCGAATTCAGGTAGCAACTTCCGCTTTGGGTAGCTCTTGGTGGGGCGATTGTCGTCGTACTTCGCTGCTGTGTTGAGTACTTTAGTCCATCTGATTTGGAGTGTGTCCTGCGCAGCCTTGAGCCTTTGCTGCTGCTTTTTCAGACTCCTCACGGTGGCAACATGCCTTTGACGGGCATTCTGCCGCTCCGGGTGTCTGTCCGGCGTTGTGTCGTCCGGACTATTATCTTTGACCGAATTGGTTTGTTCGGTTTGATTCTCCATATTGCCGTGGTCCGGCAGTGGTTCGCCCTGCTCCAACGTTGGTTTTGTGTTATAGTTATTTCTGGCGACGCGTGATTTGGGGCGGCGCTTGCACCACTGTTTTGACTGCTTCTCGAGGGAATAAGCCTTCAGTGCGTCCTTCCGTTCCTCGTCTTCTTCTTTTGGTGTATCCACCATGTATGCGTTGTATGATGAAGTGGACGTCCAGCGCCCTGTGGGCGGTGGTTCCTCTTCGCCTCCCGCATCATTGTCCATACCGTCGATGTCTTCGGAGTCGAAGTCGAGCATGTCGGTTGAATCATTGATAGTGGCTATTAAGTGGGTGGTGGGTGGGCGTCGAATTTCTGCGTCGTCCACATCCCAATCATGTTGGCCATGATATGGCCAGGGCTCTCCTGGCAAAGAGAGAGACTTTAGTAAATTCAGAATGTCGCTGAAGGGCGAGTGCTGAAAGGTATCCGCGGCGGTGAATTTCATGATCGGCGCCCAATCGGATTCGATTGGCAGGGGCGCGGATGGTTCGGGGTCCGGAAGAGAGTCCGACACCTTGGAGTCACGGGCTGCATGGAGATTTATGCTGGTGTTCGGCTCAATCACCGTTGAGACTGCAGCCCCTGAGGCAGTGTCTAACCACCCGTCCTCGATTGGCGCAGTTGGCTCCGAACTAAGGGTCAGAGCTGATGCGGGCGCGGCTTCTAGGGTACTGTTCGGTGGCAGAGCTAGGTCATACCCATCGCAACAGCGTGGCGTGCCCAGCTGTGGCTCGAATCCGTCGAAGATCAAGTCCCCACGGATGTTGGCCGTGTAATTCAAACTTCCAAATCTGACCTGATGGCCAGGGGCGTAGCTTTCAATCTGCTCCAGATGGCCAAGAGAATTAGCCCGCAGTGCAAAGCCGCCGAATATGAAGATCTGTCCGGGGAGAAAAGTCTCACCCTGGACCACATCGCTATCGATGATAGTAGGAGCCATCAAGCCTAACGGCGACGACATAGAGGAACTCACAATGAAAGCACCAATGTCGGTGTCAAAACCGGCAGATCTCGAGTAGGGGGTCCCGAACTGTGCGTCTAGGCTGGATGGTAACAGGATGCAAGGGACATGAAGTTTTACCCAGGTTCGGGCCCTCTCGATGGAGGTAAAACCCTACATCCTGCTTGATTAATATTGAAGATATGGGTGTTACAAGAGTAGATCTACCACGAGATCAGAGAGGCTAAACCCTAGAAGCTAGCCTATGGTATGATTGTATGTTGTGATTGTTGTCCTAAAGACTAAAACCCTTTGGTTTATATAGACACCGGAGAGGGTTAGGGTTACACAAGGTCGGTTACAAAGGAGGAGATATCCATATACGTATTGCCTAGCTTGCCTTCCACGCCAAGTAGAGTCCCATCCGGACACGAGACGAGTTCTTCAATCTTGTATCTTCATAGTCTAACAGTCCGGCCAATGGAGATAGTCCGCTGTCCGGAGACCCCCTAATCCAGGACTCCCTCAGATCCCCTTGTGTCGAATCAATAAATTTGGGTTGAATACTCTACCCTCGAAAACTGTTGCGATCCCCTATACTTGTGGGTTATCACTCGTCCGACTTCACTGAAGAATTTTTTACTTAATTCATTTTTTGTGTGCACTGTTCTGATTTTTGCAAACTTCCCCATTTCATGTCTCCAAACTATCTTTTTTAAATGTCCTTTTAACTATGTTTTTCCTAAATGCATGAACTGCTCGACAACACTCTTTGATATTGGAATTCTTGTACTTTTGAAACGTCTCTTTGTATAACTAGTTGGGTTTGGTAGTAAATCCCGTGAAATCAACACCCATTAGTCAAAAAACCTTTAATTAAAATGTTCAAAAGAAAACTTTAACTAGTACGTTGTTTGTAGAATGCAAGTAGCATTAGCAGTACCCACGCATGTTCTTCTCCAAACAAATACTAGTATATTTTTTACACAAGGTTGTGCTTGTTTTCACGCCACACATTTTCGTCCTTATCTGTACATCTTCTCTCCTAGAACTAACCAACACCACATGTTTATTCGTTGTTCTCCCTCCTCCTTTTAACTTTGTCTCTGCTCATGCTTAGCAACTGAACCCGCAAGCTAGAGATGATCATTTCCACTTTGGTTCAGGCGCCCGCATGACCATGGCCGGAGAAGCAGGATCTTGGTGATGCTAGACACAAGCAGCATCGTCCTCGGCCGTGTACACCCTACACTCCATCCCTATCGGAGAAGACTGTATCTCTCGACCTGCTACTTCTTCATACTTCGACCTGCTACTTCTTCAGAGCCTGACCTGCTACTTCTTCATGCAAGATGGAGCACGACATGCTTGGCTTGGTGGGAAACATCGCTGCCGACGGCCATGGCAATAACAACTTGGAGAAGATACAGGCATGAAGGTCACAGCTTAGCCTAGGTAAGGTCGCCTCTCATGCCTCGGGCCGGTCGCCGAGTGTGTTGTGGGAGACCCACCGCCAGAACCTGGACGAACTTCTCCTGTGTGAGCCGTTTGACTGCTTACTCGAGATGGATGGTTGGGCTACCGTGTAGGCTAGGCCAGAGGCAAAACATCAAGGAGGAATGTGTGAGCCGTAGCTGGGAGGCCGCGCCCGTAGCGGTTGGTGGCCTCCTCGTCCAAGGCGAGCACTTGGATGATCTCGATCCAGACCCTTGTTGGGGAAGCTATAGGGGAGGAGCGGTGCGGCCTGGGGATGGTGGAGCAGCGCCCGCCGACGGTGGTCGGGAGGCCTCACGGAGCGGCTGGGCGCCATGGGGAAGGGCAGCAGCGCTTTGTGAGGAACAGAGGCGATGCGCCGGGCACGGGGCGGCAGCTCGTTGGGAGGCCGGGAGCTGCGCGCCGTGGGGCTGGGTGACGGTGGTGGCGCGCTTCGGGAGGGCGGCCGCGGTGGTGGTGCAATTCGGGACGGGTGGCGACGGTGGTGGCCTGATTCTGGGCGGGTAGCCGCCGATCGAGGGATGGGGGATTAGGGACGGGATCGAGGGGGTGGGGGCTAGGAACGGGATCGAGGGGATGCGGGTCTGGGATCGGATCGTGGGCGCACTGGTTCGGCTAGTTCGGGAACATCTCATCGGCCCCTTATAGGGCACGTCGTGATCCAAATAGTTATTCTAATGCTGAGATTAGAATAGTGCAACTCTCTCTCTCTCTCTCTATATATATATATATATATATATACATTGTTCTGATCACAACCTGAACTGCCTAAGTAACGCGCCTGAACTTCCCTCTGTATGAACCCGACCTTCGGGCTATCTTCGCAACTGTGGCTTCCCCCGCGAATATTCTGGTTAGTCGTTTTCTATATGATGTTAGTGTAATCTAGAAATGTTTTTTAGCAACTAAATACCGGTTTTAAATAGGAATCTCGCTCGTTGGCGGATTTTGTTCTTGGATCGTGATGAAATTGCGTTTTTTGCAATTTTACTGTCTGAGTTGTTCGACCTGAACTTCTCCCGGTGCTAGGTTGAACTTCCGCTAACATTGCCCAAATGGGGCTTGCGACATACCTTTGGAAAGCTATGGACACCAGTATCATGACCCAAGTTAAATTTTTGGCAAAATGTAAGCGGTTTAAAAGCAGTTTTGAAAACCGCTTTTTCTTCATACAAAAAACGTGAATCGTATTTTTGATCGCATTTCTAAACCATTTATCGGAATGAGGCAAATAATATGGCGTTGGAAAGCTGCTGTAAAACCGCTCCTTCCACATGTTGAAAGTTTTCTCTAATTTCTTATGTTTAAATAGTAATTTGGAAAATCATAAAATTTCGCAAACCGAACAGCCCAGTTCGTATTTTCGATGTCATTTCTAAACGGTCAATCCAATTGAGGCAAATGATATGGTGTTGGAAATCTTATGAAAATGCGCTACTTTCTCTTGTTGAAAGTTTTTTCTAATTTTGAACGGTTTAAAAGTAATTTAGAAAACGGTACAAGTTCCACTGAGTTCGTATTTTTGAGCTAATTTTTTAACCTTACGTCCGAATGTAGAAAATGATATGGCATTGGAAAGCTTGAGGAAGTGCGAAACTTTTTGGTATATATTATTTCTCCAAATTCTTTACGGTTTTAAGTCAATTTTGAAAATGGATAAAAATGTATTTTCACCGTAATTTCTACAAACTTTATCGGAATGGGGCAAATAATATACCGTTGAAAAGCTACGGAAAATGCGAAACTTTTTCATGTTGATGGTTTTCTCTAATTCCTAGCCGTTTTCAAGTAATTTCGAAAACGGAGAGATCATTCGTTCTGCCTTTATCCCGAAACAGATTCTTCCAGAATGCACCGCGTGAAGAACTTGAACTTCTCGGCGTGTGTACCTAAACTTCACTCTGTTTTTTCACGTGCTTTTTTTGCTCGTAGCTCTCCATCCACTCACCGGAATTGAGCAAGTGATATACCGATGGAAAGTTGTTGTAAACACACAACTTTTTCGTGTTGATCATTTTTTTCATACTCGTGACGGTTTTAAAAGTTTTTCATCTGAAATTCATTCAGTGCAGTAGTTGAACTTCCTGTTGTTTTCACGTTGAACTTCTGTGAAGTACTTTCGCTTATAATTTTCTCATCCATTCCTGAGTGTTACAGAAATGATATTCCTTTTGTACAAACCTCTCTCATAATATATTTTTTAACTTTCTCCGACTGAGGACTTGAACTTACACAAATGATATTCCTGTCGTTTTCAAGTAATTTATAAAATGGCAAGATCATGATTTCTGCCTTCATCGCGAAAGGAAATGCACTGCGTGAAGTACTTGAACTTCTGTGGCAATTCTGTTTGAACTTCACTCTGTTTTTGACGTGTTGTTTTTTGCACATAACTTCTAGACCACTTACCGGAATTGAGCAAATGATATACCAATGGAAAGCTGCCGAAAACACGCAACTTTCTCGTGTTGATCAGTTTTTCATACTCATGATGGTTCAAAAAGAATTTTTTGAATACATAAAAACGTGTTTAAAAGGGTATACATGAAAATTTTAAACCTTTCATCGAAATGTAGCACATAATATACCGTTGGAAAGCTTATGAATAGCTGCAAGTTTTTCATGTAGATACGTGTTACAAATTCGTTATCGTTTGCGAGCAGTTTTTAAAATGGCAAAACAACGTTGTTTTTGCCTCTTTTTTACATGTAATTGAAGGTCGGACGTCTCGCACTAGAGATCTTGAACTTCACCGGGAGGAGCACGTGAACTTCTTGCAAAATACGTTTTAGTCTTTTAGTTTTATATTGTTTTATTCCTATGTGAAACACATTCCGTGGAGTTGAACTTCCCGTTGTTTTCACCTTGAACTTATGTCACGTATTTTTGTTCAACCTCTCTGAGAAGAATTTTTGAACTTTCTCGGGCTGAGCACTTGAACTTCTAGCAAAAAAACTTTTAGCCTTTGCTTTTTTCATTCTTTTTTAATACCAAATGCACACTTTGTAGTACGTGTACTTCTGGCAGTTATCAATCTGAACTTCTCCGTTATTTAAATGTGAACCTCTGATTTTTTTTTCTTGAAATGGGGAAAATACCATTTTTTGTATAATTTTGAACCGACCTGCTTTTTTATTTTAACTTCTTGGTTTATTTTTATTAAAGTTGAAAATCCTGGTTTTATAATTAACAAAGAACTTCTTCGTATTTTAATTTGAACTTTTATTTTTCATAACAAGTGTTCAATTATTGCCTTTTTCTCTTTTTTTACTGTTCACTTTAGTTTCATGATGTTTTACAATGGAACATTTTTGTAAAACCCTGAATTCACAAGGTTCACTTGTCAACTGATATTTTTCATGTGTTCAACTCTCAATTCTTGGACACCCAAGGTGTTATGTTTTTTTGAAAGCGATTTTTTTGAACTATCAGCGACAGAAACTATGAACTTCTCACCCACAGAACGTATTTAGTACTCCCCACACACACGGCACACAAAACTGATTATTTTTTTAATTTGTGAGTACCTGCAATTGGCGCACACACTGAACCTTCACAAGGATAAGGCTGAACTTCCTATTTTTAATTATGCACATGTTGAACCACTCTGTAACTTTAATTTGAACTTATATGTTTTTAGAAACTTTTTGAATTGGTTGTTTTTTAATTTCAACTGCTTGTTTTTTATTTTATCGTTTGCAATTTCCACGTGAATTACTCAAGTTTGTTCCATGGATTTGTCGCATTTTCCCTAGTGACTCTCTTTTTTTCTATTTGAACTTCTGTACATGCCATCAAGTGAAATCACCAAACATGAATATTGAACGGCTCTACTTTAAAAAATTGAACTTCTTGTTTTTTATTTTAGAAATGGTGAAATATTCGCTTTTAAGTGCTCTTTTCATTTTTGAACTGCTCTATTATTTTTTGTTTGAACTTCCTACGATCTTCTTGTGAGCGGATTTTCATTTTTTGACTTTTATACTACGAACTACTTCATTATTTAATTTTGAACTTCTAGTTTCCCTTATTTAATAACAAGTAAAATATTAATTTTGTATAATCATCAAACTGATCCTCTTTTTTAATTTGGATTTCTTGGTTTTATTTCTTTTAGTAACAGAAACATCCTAGTTTTTTAATGAACATCGAGCCACTCCGTTTTTTAAATTTGAACTTCTAGATTTTTTTATCCTTTTAGGTAGAAAAATTCATTGACGGGTTTGATTTTTTTGAACCCCCTGAATTTGGTTTATTATGTAAATCAACTTTTTCTGGAGGACAATACATGAACAACTTTGTAATTGTCACGATGTTACCTGTGAGATGTGCATTTTTACTCCTCGGGGATGCCCATATAAGCATCAGGAATTAGAGAACATGTACTTTTCCGTACATCTTTTTTCGAAAATGCATGCTTTTTCTCTATGCAAACTTCAACTTTTTTTATATACGAACTTCAGTAATTTCTACACACGAATTTTTTATAGTGTTACATATTTTGAAAATTTTCATTTCTTATATTTGAACTTTTTATCTTTCTCTTATATACTCGAAAAGAAAATGGAACCACCAATTTTTTTTGCACGAACACACATAAAGACACACATAGTTCTCGTAAGTATAACGTCAAACAAGTAGATGGCATCAACTCATACACAAGAACAAAGAAAATTACAAATCTCTACAATGGTTATACGTAAATAGAGAGGAGGAGATCTGCCGTAAGCATTTTTAGGAGATCTACGGAAGCATTATCTTCATACTTGCCGCAAGAATTTTGTTTGAACCGCCACAAGATTTTTTCTTGACCTGATGGATGCTAGAATATTTTAATTGCAAGTAGTAAAAACATTAGAGCAAGCATTGTTTGTATCAGTGAGATGGAAACTGTTTTTCTTGTTCTGTAAGTTTTGCATTTCTTCTTCTTTTCCACAAGTGTCTTGTACTGAGAGAACAACCTGAACTTCATTTATCTTTTTTTCTGGAAACACCTGATGAGCACACTTAATCAGAAATGTGAGAACACATGTTCTTTTTTCTTTTTGTTGTTTGCTCATAGAAAATCAGAGTGAGGTCACACACAAAATGAAAAAAAATCAAGAGAACAATCAGGGCGGATTTGTACTACTTGTTGCATCTGCACCAAAAAAATCCTCAAACTTCCGATGGAGATGGAGGAGAACGACGATGATAAGGCCGCGCTGGCCAAGAACATAGGAACCAGGGGGAGAGGTGTCGCACCGGCGGTTAGCGGCGATGGGGGTTGAGGGACTTTTCTGGAGCTTTTTTGGACGGACAAAAAATTCAGCGAGGCAATGTCGATGGACTACTCATGCGCTAGGCATTGGACTGCTTTGCTCGAGATGGATGGTTGGGCTGCTAGCGCAGGCATGGCCATGGGGCAGAACAGGGAAGAGGCACGGGTGGGTCGAAGCAGGGAGGCCTCACCCACTGCGGTTTGGTGGCCTTCCTCGTCCACGGTGAGCACCTGGACGCCCTTGATCCAGATCCTCGTTGCGGAGGAGCGTCAGGGAGGAGAGGTGGGCGGTGGTGGTCGGGAGGCCAGGCGAGGCGGCGCTGGTGCTGAGCGGCTGGGAGGCAGCACACTAGCGACGAGAAGAGTCGGGGGTAGGAGAGGACGAGAGCCGACTGAGGACCGGTGGTGGTGGCGGGAGGGATCCTGTGATTTGTGGTCGGAACGCGGCCGCGGGATCTAGAGGCCGGGGGCATGACCGCGGCGGTTCGATCCGGTGGTTGGTGCGGGGGGAGGGGCGGCCGCCGCTATGGGGGAGAGTCGCTTGGGCGGTTGGGGCCGACGCGGTGGGCGGTGAGGCGGCGGCTGCAGCTGGGGAGTGGTGAGGAGGCCCGCCGGCCATGGGGGAGGAGGCGCGCGGCGGCGGGGATGGCGGCGGCTGGTAATCGGGGGAGAGTGAGGGAGAGGAGGGGAACGTGGGGTTCGGGTGGATTTTTTCTGTTTGGGCATTTTCCTTTTTTCTTCGCTGCGAGTTCAGGAGTTCGGGAATGTGTTGGTCGCGCCACCGTGATCCAAATAACTATTTCAATTCTAGGATTAGAATAGTATTATCCTATTAAGTCTGTACATGTTTACTTTTTAATTTTTTCAAGTTCATGTTTATATTTCTTTTTGGTATTATTTTTCCCATTTGATAGAAAGAAATGTAACAAAAATACGTTTGCATTAAAAAATTGTAAACATGTATCCAATTGTTTTGGCATGCATCCAAAAAATTCACAACATGTATTTAAAAATTGTTCAACATGCTTTTAGAAAATATTCGGCGTGTATTCAAAAGTTTTGTGTAAATTTATACTTACATTTCTATAGGAATGTTTTAATATACTAGTATCTATTATCATTACACAATAATTCTTATGCACATTGTACAATTTTCAAAATACACGTTGTCAATTTTTTAAAATATTTTTTATTTTCTAAATATGATGAAGATATACAATAATTGTGGGTGGTTCTTATCCTGAAAGAAGATATATGAATTTAAACAGTAATTTTTAGTACATAGTGAACTGTTTAAATCCACATATATTTTAGAAAAAGGTCATGTTTACCTTTTTAAGATGTACACAATAATTAAAGTAGAGTAAAGATTTAAAATACAACATAATTGTATCTTGATAATTATTGCAATTTTTATACAAGAAAATTTGTGTATCATGAGAACTAAACAGGAAATTGGAAAAAGAAACAAAAAATAACGATAGAGAGCGCATCAAGAAATTGCAGAGCAGTACGTGGAATTCGTCTATGTATAGTTTACTAATCCCTCCGTTCCACAATACATGCCTTTCATTTATCAAAATATAGATGTATTTAGACATGTTTTAGTATATAGGTATATTCATTTTTAAACAAATGAAAGTCAAGTATTTTGGAACGGAGGGAGTAGATAATAGTCATGCCCAAAACAGTCCAGTCAGGTCCCCTGAAAAAAAACATAGTTCGGTCAGGTGGCTAGCTCGTCCAAACAATTAACCAGGAGGTCCGTTGTTCAAATACTCACCGTCCAAATTATTTTCTTTGTTATTCTCTCTAGCAAACTGACAGGTGGGATCCACCGGCCTGTAAAAACGCATCAAGAAGCAGAGCGGCAATACGCCGATGTTGTCTATATAGCTTTCTAGCTACAATTTCCAACCAAAGCTTTGTTTGGCTGGGTGGACAAATCGTTGTGGTAGAAATCAGGAGCATCAGGTTAAAAATCCGTGTCCACATTGTTTGTTTTTCATGTTATTTTGCTGGCAAGGGTTTTCCTACATGATTAATAAGATATGGACTCCGATAAATGTCACATATGTGGCACGAAGCAATTTCACCCTAAAAATTTTTAGTGGCAACTTTAGTTGTGAAGCATGTCAATTTTGTGTTTGATGGCAAGTTTCAGTTTTTTTAGTTTTAATTTTTCAGATGGCAGTTTTAGTTGTCAAAATGTCAGGGCGGTGTTACTTCGTGCTGTGTGTGGTAGGGTAAAATATGAGGGGGCTTTTTGTAAAACAAATCCTCGGGCGCGGGACACCTAACTTCTCCTTACTCTCAGCCACCGGCATGTGGGTCACTGCCACACTAGAGTGCCACATGGAAGGGTGTATGCCAGAATACGAAAGGAGGCGTCGTATTTGTACGATCAGATAAGTTGTAGCACCGGTTTCATATATTTTGCAAGTTTAGATACCAAAATGACCGCGGTGAACAAGTAAAGGCACCTCTCATGTATTTAACTCTTACATTAGCTTGTGATTTACCTGTCAATAATAATGTGATTGTGTAAATAAATGTTCATCAAATTCTGACCGTGAATAATCTTATATTTTGATTAGAAATTTGGTAAGTAAATTAAAGTGAAATTGGTTCAAAAGATAAGTAAATTAAGGTGATGGATTATCATATACATGAAATGTTGGATGAAGGAGTGGTGGGAAGAAAGGTGAAATGGAAACTTTACGTTTTTTAAAATAATAGATATATTTTTCTATAAACTTGATCAAAATCTAGACACTATATTATGGAAAGAAGGGAGTATGAAATAGATCATGTACACATTGTTTCAAAGTTAGGTGCGGGCCCTGCAATTTGCATCGTGAGTATGCCTGGGAGGCACTTTGCAAACTTCACTCTAAAGGAAAATCGAAAGAACACCTTTATCAGCAATTTGGAATGGTGATAATCATATATAGCTGCTGGACCATACGGAGACAAAAAATGATAGGTCTTCCACATCACACTTTCAGCCTTTTAAGAATTGCCGCAGAAATCTCAAAGACCATATTTTGTGTTGTTAACAATTTATTGATGTATGCATTGTCCTGATGCAGAGGCCAAAAATATTCCTTCTTTTCAAAAAATAGAATTGCCGCGGAAACCTCAAAGATCTTGTTCCAGTTGGATCTTGGATGGAGCCAGCAATCCCAATCCCACATTAGAGAGGGGGGGGGGGGGGAGGGGGGGGGCGGCAAAATTGAAAATATCAAAACTTTGGAGATGACCAAACACAAAGAACTAAGAGCATTTTCTGCATATATCCAAATTGGTGCCGAGGCTCATCTGCTCTCGGTCAGAAAAAAAATCAAAACAAATAATAAAAAAATTCAAAAAAATCCAAAAAATAAATGTGTGGTAGATAATTTGATACGTGAGGTCCGCTCCAAATTTTAACTCATTTGAACATCTGAGCAGCTCTTGGCAAGAAGACAAATCGGGTCATAACAGTGTGTGAAGAGTAAACTTTTTTACAGACCTCGATTTTGTCTTTTTCTCCGAGAGCTGCTCAAATGTCCAAATGAGTTGAAATTTGGAGTGGACCTCACGCATCAAATTATCTACCACACAAAAAACAAATTGGATTTTTTTTTATTTCTTAGTATTTGTTTTGAATTTTTTTCATCAGCGCGGGTGCAGCTGAGCCCAGGAGCAGAAACGCCATGTCCTTCCCACATTTGTTTTGATTTTCCATTTTTTCGTTGATAATGTAGGAAATATAGGGGTGATAGCAAAAAAAATCCGTCACTGCCCAGTGACACACAAAATTAAGTAAAAGCATCTTCCCATAAAGAAATACTGATCCAACAGCATTTTAGTACCTGTACACTCTATATTTGCTTTTCTTTCATTTCATTTATGTGAAATTTTCCAGTCTTTTCCATTCGATCTTTGTCTCCATCTCATGTATCTCTACTCTATTATGCATATTACTTTTCTTTTGTTTCCTTTTGCCTTTTTGTACATAAACTTTACTTATATAATATAAAAACACTATGATCTTTTCCTACTGATTCAAGGGTCTTATTTTCTTTTGAAAAATCAAGCCTGCCCATCTCACTTGTAAAGTTTTTTAAATTGAAAGTAATAAAATACTACATTTTGTGATGTAAAAAGCAAGTGAATTTTACTACATATATGCACACGTGAGTCATGACACGTATACCTCTTTTTGCCGTTGGCAAACCATCATGTATAGAAATTGTACATGTTATGTCATCATGTGAAACCATGAGATCATTTGAGAAATGCACAAAGTATCTCCCGTGTAAGGTGTGGAGTCACTATCTTTTGTTTGCATTTTTGTTAGTATCATTTTGATGGGAGAATGGTAACGTTCGATGACATCATGAAGCTGCTTTGAGGACGAAGGTCGATCCAGTGGATGATGATTTGTAACCAAAAGGTATTTGCTTTCTGGCAAAAAAGGTTGGTATTGCTGAGCGTTTTTTTTTTGTTCCAACTTCCTGGTAAACAAAAGAAGTAATTTGGGCTAAAACCATGACAATAATTATGGCGAGTAAAAAGGTTCAGGTTGCGTTTGAACTTACCTCAACATAAGTTTTAATAGCTATCTGTCACCGTCGAGTCATGCGAAAATGCAAATTTTGAATTAGTTGCAGCTTGGATGAACATCAAAGAATTGAAAGGGTATATCTAAATAGCTAGTCTCCACTAACCTATTTCTCTGAATATGCAATGGATGGGAAAAAGGCCCACCTCAACCAGAGATGAGTTTTGGTGCTCAAGCTCCATGGAGCTCATTTAAAAAAATCAAAACAAATGTTTCAAAGTTTCAAAAAATCCTGAAAACGAAAACACAACACCATATGGATGTATACTGCATGTATGCAAATTTTCATGAGAATTGGTGATTTTGAAAACATTGAACAATTTGTGCATTGTTCACTATATAAACCAACGATTTTCACTTTTTCTATAGCTCGCAAATCAATGTATTTCTTGTCAAAGTTCAAATACATGTAGTATAGATCCATATTTTTTTGAAACTTTGAATATAATTTTTTTAATGTGCCAAATAAAGGGCTCCATGTATCCCGAGCACTAAATGCCGCACATGCAATCATGCATAGGAAAAAACATCTATATGCCAACATGCATGAGAATTTTCATTCTATTATGTTTATACAAATAAATATTTTACAACAATACAATAAATAATCACTAATGCAGAACTAGTTACTAGTGGCGGGCGACGGTGACCACCCGCCACTTGTATACATGTTACCGGTGGTGGGTGGATATTCTCAACCGCCACTGATGCAAGACCCTTCCAGTGCGAGCATGTCCCACACCCATTGGTAAGGTCGCCCAAGTAAAAAAAACTGCCACGACACATGACATCACATTACATTATAGTTGCATAGCATTACATGGATAAATTTATGTATCAACATTTGAACATGCGTCTTGTTGGAAATATGCCCTAGATGCAATAATAAAGTTGTTATTATTCTATTTTCATGTTCATAATTAAGTTCATATTTATATGCTAGAATTGCAATGTTCTTGAATGTAAGATTCGGAGGAAAACCTAGTTGTATGTGTAGAAAGATAAAGGCCAAACAGATCCCTAGTCGGGCCTCTGGACTAGCTCATGTATTGTTGATCTTGTGTACCAGGCCATGGGCATTGCTAGTGTAATAAGGATGCTGGAAATAATGAGAACACATTGTTAGGTTAATGATGGTGTTGGATAGACCCAACTTATGAAATACTACGGTATCATGTCACCAATATGTTATTGGTATTTTTAATATAAAGTGCTAACATTTACTTACGCACTTAGTGTTGGGGAACGTAGTAATTTCAAAAAAAATCCTACGCACACGCAGGATCATGGTGATGCATAGCAACGAGAGGGGAGTGTTGTCCACGTACCCTCGTAAACCTTTAAGCGGAAGCGTTATGACAACGCGGTTGATGTAGTCGTACGTCTTCACGATCGACCGATCCTCAATACCGAACGTACGGCACCTCCGCGTTCAGCACACGTTCAGCTCGGTGACGTCCCGCGAACTCACGATCCAGTAGAGCTCGGGGAAGAGTTTCGTCAGCACGACGGTGTGGTGACGATGTTGATGAAGCTACCGCAGCAGGGCTTTGCCTAAACACCGCTAAAGTATTACCGAGGTGGATTATGGTGGAGGGGGGCACCGCACACGGCTGGGAGAGATCTTTGCGATCAACTTGTGTGTCTAGAGGTGCCCCCCTGCCCCGTATATAAAGGAGCAAGGGGGGAGAGGCGGACGGCCAGGAGGAGGCGCGCCAGGGAGGAGTCCTACTCCCGGTTGATCGCAATTCGGACTAGAGGGAGAGAGGGAGAGAAGAAGGAAAGGGGGGCGCCCCCCTCCTTGTCCAATTCGGAATTAGAGGGAGAGGGGCGTGCGGCCTGCCCTGTCCGCCCCTCCTCTTCTCCACTAAGGCCCATCTTGGCCCATTAAACCCCCGGGGGGGGGGGGGTTCCGGTAACCCCCGGTACTCCGGTAAAATCCCGATTTCACCCGGAACACTTCCAATATCCAAATATAGGCTTCCAATATATCGATCTTTATGTCTCGACCATTTCGAGACTCCTCGTCAAGTCCGTGATCACATCCGGGACTCCGAACTTCCTTTGGTACATCAAAACACATAAACTCATAATATAACCGTCATCGAACTTTAAGCGTGCGGACCCTACGGGTTCGAGAACTATGTAGACATGACCGAGACATGTCTCTTGTCAATAACCAATAGCGGAACCTGGATTCTCATATTGGTTCCTACATATTCTACGAAGATCTTTATTGGTCAAACCGCACAACACTATTGTTCTCTTTGTCATCGGTATGTTACTTTCCCGAGATTCGACCGTCGGTATCCAATACCTAGTTCAATCTCGTTACCGGCAAGTCTATTTACTCGTTCCGTAATACATCACCCCGTAACTAACTCATTAGTTATCATGCTTGCAAGGCTTATAGTGATGTGTATTACTGAGAGGGCCCAGAGATACCTCTCCGACAATCGGAGTGACAAATCCTAATCTTGATCTATGCCAACTCAACAAGTACCATTGGAGACACCTGTAGAGCACCTTTATAATCACCCAGTTACGTTGTGACGTTTGGTAGCACACAAAGTGTTCCTCCGGTATTCGGGAGTTGCATAATCTCATAGTCATAAGAACATGTATAAGTCATGAAGAAAGCAATAGCAGTAAACAAACGATCAAGTGCTAAGATAACGGAAAGGGTCAAGTCAATCACATCATTCTCCTAATGATGTGATCCCATTGATCAAATAACAACTCATGTCTATGGTTAGGAAACTTAACCATCTTTGATCAATGAGCTAGTCAAGTAGAGGCATACTAGTGACACTATGTTTGTCTATGTATTCACACATGTATTATGTTTCCGGTTAATACAATTCTAGTATGAATAATAAACATTTATCATGAAATAAGGAAATAAATAATAACTTTATTATTGCCTCTAGGGCATATTTCCTTCATTCTCCCATTTGCACTAGAGTCAATAATCTAGATTACATAGTAATGATTTTAACACCCATGGAGCCTTCGTGCTGATCATGTTTTGCTCATGGAAGAGGCTTAGTCAACGGGTCTGCAACATTCAGATCCGTATGTATCTTGCAAATGTCTATGTCTCCCACCTGGACTTGATCTCGAATGGAGTTGAAGCGTCTCTTGATGTGCTTGGTTCTCTTGTGAAATCTGGATTCTTTTGCTAAGGCAATTGCACCAGTATTGTCACAAAAGATTTTCATTGGACCCGATGCACTAGGTATTACACCTAGATCGGATATGAACTCCTTCATCCAGACTCCTTCATTCGCTGCTTCCGAAGCAGCAATGTACTCCGCTTCACATGTAGATCCCGCCACAGCGCTCTGTTTTGAACTGCTCCAACTGACAGCTCCACCGTTTAATATAAACATGTATCCAGTTTGCGATTTAGAATTGTCCGGATCAGTGTCAAAGCTTGCATCAACGTAACCATTTACGATGAGCTCTTTGTCACCACTACAAAAAAATACACTTCCGTGATGATACGTGTTTGTCACATTAGGTCGTGTTTTTTGTCATGCATGTACATCCATGACGATTTTATGACAGAATCAAGATAGTCATACATGTGCTGTCGTAGAAGTGTTCTATGACATTACCAAAATTATCGTCATGGAAGTGTCCAATTTCATGACGATAAATCGCGCGTCACAGAAGTGCTTTCATCAAGGGTGACCGACACGTGGCATCCACCGTAACGGAATGCCGTTAAGCTATTGGGTCGGGCTTTGGATCCGGTAACCCGTTAACAGCCTCGACCAATGGGGATTTTCCACATGTAAAATCATCATTGGCTGGAGGAGACACGTGTCAGGTCCGCGTTGGCACAGGTGTCACTCATCCAATGGGCGAGACGCGCCTATGATATGTTGACACGTGGACCGGCCCCATAAAGTTTAAATGGGCCGGCCCAACTGAAGGCCCATAAGATTTTGCGGACCATAATGGGCCGACCCAGCAAAAGACCCACGAGATTTTGCGGACCATAATGGGCTGGCCCAGCTAAAGGCCCACAAGATTTTGCGGGCCATAATGGGCCGGCCCAGGTAAAGGCCCACAAGATTTTTGTGTGCCATAATGGGCCGGCCCAGGTAAAGGCCCACAAGATTCTTGCGGATCATAATGGGCTGGCCCAACTCAAGGCCCACGAGATTTTGCCGACATTAATGGGTCGGCCCAGCTATAGGCCCACAAGATTTTGAGGATCCTAGTAGGTCGGCCAATTAACTGGCTACCATGTTTTGGGCCAAATGTCGTCCCATATTTGATTCGGTCCATTAATGGTCTGCCACGCTCCGGGCCTAATAGTGGCCCATATGAGATCCGGCCCGTTAAAAGCCTACCACGTTCTGGGCCAAATTACGGCCCAGATCAGGTCTGACCCTTTAAGAGGCTTTGGGCTCAATTATGGCCCATATCAGATTCGGCCCGTCAACTGGACACTATGCTTTTGGGCCCACTTGCTAAAGGCCCACTTCCTCATATTAGTTTTGGCCTATTAAGGGCCCGTTTAACATTTCGGCCCTATATTAATTTCGGCCTATTAAAAGCCCGTCATATAGTTGGGCCTAACTATGGCCCGGTTTGCATCCGGCCTTCTCGCAGCCGATATCTGATTGGGCCAAACAAGGACCGAGACAATTGTGGCCTGTTAAAAGCCCGTGATTTGATTCGCACAATCATGGGCCAGGGTTCATTTCGGGCTGCTGCCGGCCCGTGAGCTGTTCGGCACGTTTCAGGCCCAACCTACATCGTGATTGCATGACGGACCGATTATGTACCGTAATTTTACGGTTTGGCCGGTTTACTGTGAAGACAGGATATATATACAGTAAAATAACTGCAGCATCGTGAATAAGAAAAAACCTAGACTATACAATAAAGAAATTACGGCATATTACATCCACTGGGCATCAAAGTTTGCCACTATGATAATAAAGCACAAGCAGACAGCAGATTACATACACTGGGCATCAAAGATCGCCACCAGTGCAAATAAACACGCTGACAAAATAATATACAAAACCGACAACTCTTCAATAGAGTTCAAGAAAGGTTAGCCCTATTGGGGAGCTGCAACGCAAGTAGCTGAGCAAGATGATGAGACTGCGCTTGTTCAATACTTATATCTTCCTCACTCTGAAAGATAAACAAGCAGACAGATGAAAGGTTTTGCACATAAAAGTATCAGTGCTGGCAATTCATCACATTTCTTACTGACGAATAAAGTGACACAGTTTAAAATTGCATTAACACAATATGGTATTGTTCAGGTCAAGACATGGCAGGAAATGACATTGTCAAGGAGTTGGTAGCTTCAGGACACCACTGGATTACAGATCAAGAACTCATAAGTATCAATGGTTAGTGTGCTGTCAATTTATACCATTTCAGATTGGCAAATAAAGAGACGGTTTAAATAATAGTAGAATGATATGACATTGTTCATAGTTAAGACATTGCAATATGACATTATGCTGTGGTGGGTAGGTTCACCACACCACTGGATTACGGATGAAGAACAGAAGCATACATGCAGTGCAAAAGAAGATCACTTGCTCTGTATAGTTTAATTTACATGGTATGAAGAAGGAACTTGGCTGTACAACTGAAAACTTAAATTGAGAAAGGACAAACTTTTGTTTATGAACTACATAATAAACTTTAAACAAGCAATTTGATGCAAACACCAAAAATAAACAGCTGTTGCAGTCATGCCTAACTAAATATATACAACAAAGTTTGAAGGCTTGAGATGGAAAAACTTACATTATTGGTGAAGATAGACTCTATAAAGGCCTTGTCCATGCTGATGGGGGGCAATTCAAGAAGTTTACCACAGAATCTTCTTCAAAAGCATTGCCTTTATTCTACATTTTGTTAAGAGTAAATATAGATGTGATAATATACGAAAAAATGGAGAATATTTAAGATAAGATGAAGAGTTATGCTACATAACCAAGTAGCTATAAATGTAAGTGCAGTGATACAGGCAAAAGGTACAGCCAAGAGCAATGCACAGCTAAACTTCTTCAGTACCAACCTTATGGTAAGAGTAAGTATAGATATGATGTGTAGAAAATGGTGGGCAAAGGAAAATAAGCTGCAGAGTGATGGTACATGAACAACTACCTGTCATTATAAGTACACTAATAAAGGACAACATGTACTTACAAGAACAATGCAGAGCTAAAAACATTGGCATTGGATATATTCTACACTAATGTAACCATTCATACAGATCAGATAATTTGGAGCGAACAATTGATAAGCAAGCTATCATGCATACTGCTGTCACATAATGAACCAGGTATGTATGCAAGTATAGTGATACAGGACAACAGGTACTAACAAAAGCAAAGCAGCGGGCAGCATATTTGCGATATCCTGTCGTTCTTGTCAAACGGAATTCTTCTTCTAGCAGATTTCCTGCAAAAAAGATCCGTAAGGCACATGCGGAAAAGTAGAAGTTCAAATTGTCATGTGATTTCATAGACAGTACCTCATCCTGGGAACGAGACCAGTGCATAACAAGGTTTTTCCATTCAATGTCTTCTAAATTTAGCACAGGAGACTTCATCGGAAATTCGTTTATAGACTTGCCATCAAAGTGTGATTTTCTCAGGTAACACGATACTGCTGCAATGCTTCCTTGAAAAGCACAAGCAAGCTTTGCTCGTCATGACTATCCAGATTGACCCTCGCCTAGTTACAACAATGTAATGTAAATCATTGATGTGTTCAATCAGCAGAAAATAGGAAAATAATAACCATGAATAATAGCACTTACACATAAGTTGGACAGGAAGATGTGAAAATGGTGTTTGTCTTCACAATAATCTTCCCATGATGGGAATATATGCACGTAGTCCCTAACAACATTGAAAGCATTGTCTTTTAAACTGGAAATAAATGGAATGGGGTTCCAATCTGTAGGAATTCATCGTCTCTACAGTTGGGATAGGTCTTCGGCCGGTGGACTTGCTGTACTTTTTGCTTGAGTGGGATTTTTCTGTGGTACAGCTGGTGCTATGGCAAATGAAATCGGTATACCTTTTGCTGGAGTGCAGGTCCTGTGTGATGGGGCTAGTGGTGTGGCCAGTGAAGTATGGGTACAGTCTACTGGAGTCGGTCCTATGTTTTGTGTCACTGGTTGTACAGCCAATATAAGTGGGGTGTTGTCTGATTTCTCTGGAACCACCACGTTTTTCAAGGACTTTGCTGGTGCTCCTTCAGGTTCAGCAATCACCCTCTTCCTTTTTGATGTCTGATGCACAAGAACAGCATTTGAGTGGAAAAACATGGTATGATGACAGATGGAATATGTATTGATAATGGATGGGCATGGCATCTCGACATATATGATGAGTAAACTAAGTAGATGGTGGTGCAACAAAGTAGAAGAAATGCAAGACAGCATATGCAAGATACCCGCAATCAATAAAACATTGCCAAATTAGAACAGGCACCTTGATGGGTGAACAGGACAGGCCATCTGCCTTTGACTCCTCCAGGTTAGAATAGTCATTAGGATCATATTCTGAACAAGAATCAACAGGTGGGGAGCGTATGAGTTTCATTGCATCCAGAATGGCACTCAATGCCTTGGTGCCAATTTTGTAAGTCATTGCAGTGTTTAGCTTCAAGAGTGGACTGCTGCTAGTGCGACACAAAGCAGCTACACAGATCATAGTGTAGATATAACGAGAAAACCTTAAGCATCAGAGTAAAATCAGCAAAGTGGAACTTGCTGGAATATATGTGCTAGTATTGCTGGTACGACTAGAAAGGCTTTGGATACCAACTATCTTCAAGTGAAGGTGCGGTACTGTTAATATCAGTGTAACCCTCAAAGGCGACACAGCTCCCCGCATTTCCTTGCTATTCTTATAGGATTCAAGTGGGCAGGCCACTACAAATCCTATTCATATGTTTACAAGACCCTATGAATCAAAGAGGCTCAAAGTGTCCATCACAACCGACCGTATAGACCTCTACACTGCAAATGTCTCTGCTCATCTTCAGTACAAGGAACATACTGTACTACTATCATACTCCCTCTGTTCCAAAATATAAGTCTTGGTAGAGATTTCCACTATGGATCACATACAGATGTATCCAGATACATTTTAGAGTGTAGATTCACTCATTTGCTCCATATGTAGTCCATGGTGGAATCTATACAAAGACTTGTATTTAGGAACGGAGAGAGTACATATTAAAGAAGAACGGAAGAGGAACATGGTAAAGAAGAGCAAGCAGATTTTGGATAATAAAATGTTGGTTGCGCAGTGCCCACACATGATGAACCAGAGCGCATTAAGAATGCAACTCCCAGCTGTCTCTCGACCATTTCAGGCGGTTGGATCATGATCCTACGTCTCCTAACCCTTCTTCTTCCTTGTCTCTATTTCTTCCCATACAGAACACCGCACGGGCCGCCGGCTGGACCACCGGCCCCCACTTCCTGTGTTCCTCCGCCACCCCCGCCCCAACCCCACCCGCGTCGAGTTTTCTTTGTTCGGCGAGGCCCCACAACCACCCGAGCCCCTTCGATCGCACCGGCGAACTCCGGCGAGCTCTGAAAAATCGACTGACCCAATTTTGAAATTTAGTCTACTGTGATTTAACTAGTGTGGAATATAAAAGGGGAAAACCATAAGCATTGGGAGTATAGTGTTGAGCGTGCCATGGAGGATCTGAAGGTGCAAACCGGACAAAGGCAACTTCGCAACCAAGACAAGAAATCAGAGTAAAGCAGTGGCGATCTATTTTCTTGCTGCGATAAATAAGTTGAGCAGATACGAAAGAGTACCGCCTCTGGTGCGGCGCCGTGTATGCATCTGCTGAGAATTTGATGGTGCTACGGTAGTGATGGCTGTCGGCGGCGTGGAAGCAGATCTAGGAGGGTAGACGGTGGCGGCGGGGCGCGGTGGACGAGACGGTCGTAGGAGCGGCGCCGGCAAGGTGGACGACGGCGGGGATGAAGCGAGAGGACGGGATGCAAGGATCCCGGACCGAAGCCGTGGATGAGAGAGGTCAATCTCTTGTAATGGACGGCGGCGTCGGGGTATCAGCTCCGGCATGGTGGAGGACGGCGGTGGATGGGGTGGCGGATGGCGGCGGACGGAGGAGGGTGGGGTGGAGAGGGTGTTTTGGCGCCCACGGAGTACGAATGGGGAACCATGTATTCAGGGCGCGCTTGTCTCAAATGCGAGGAAATTTACAAACTTAGCCCCCGTTTCAAATTTCTACTACATCACAGCAACATTAGTCGGTTGGGGATAGGACGGTAATCTCGCATACACCAAATATTTGCCGACGAGAGTTTGTTTTTGGCGCCCACCGTGTATGAATATGAATCGGGGAGGGAGTCGATTTCGGCCGAGGACACACTGTGTTTTGGCGCCCACCGTGTATGAATCCGGGTGAGAGGCGGCTACGCCACGTTTGGGTGAAATTACAAACCTACCCCTATCGAAACCTATAGAAATCCAGCAGATAGGCTTTGCGTGGCAGGGATAGGCAGTAGTGATTTCCATCTCGCAGATTTTGGTTTTGGGCAGTTACTGCGAGTTTCCCCGCTTCATTCAAATTTTGCAGAGTGCATGTTTACCATGCCAACTCAATTCGAATCCCGTTTGTATTCTATTTTTTTCGGGCGGGATCCATTTTCAATTGGAATTACATTCTATATACATCATTTTTTTATATACTTTCAAAAGCACAACACCATTTATACATAAATATGGTTTACAAATGGCATGATCTCAGATTCATAAGGTTGTATCCATCAATTTGGATTTTCAAATATTTGAAACCACTTTATGTTGAAATCCAATGTATGCATTCCTCGCTAACTGTCTCCAATTAATGTGTGTTTCATGCGGTTTTTTTTACTTCTCAAACATGTATAATGTGTTTCACACACGCAACATATAGTGTAATCCCGTTTAGATATTAATTGCATATAAACCATGCATTGTTTGTAATTGAAGAATCTATGGATCACCAATATTGATAAACTATATAACATTACACGTGTGCCCAAATTCAAATGAATATGCATGTTTGATACACCAATTTGCGTTATGATATTATCGATGTCATGATCTCCAGTTTAAATATTTGAATCCCCTTTAATCCAGATATTCGTCTCATATAGCTATCACTCATGCTTATATAGGACTATCTCTCTAGACCTATACGCGTTCATTGTCTCTCAGGTATCTCTCGTGCTACCTGTATGTCGACAATGATCTTTTATCTTCGTAACACACTGACGGTACTCTCTCCCTCGACCTTCATCACTCTATCTCTCTCTAAGTATATCTCGCTCCCTACTATGTGTCTCTAACTATGATTCTCCATGTGGAATCTCTTTCTCTCACACAAACACAAAACTTTGTCTCCCGGGGTCTCATTTCTCTCTACTATTCCCATGTGTGCCACTCGCACACCCCTCGTACAGAGATGTCTTTCGCTCCTTAGATATGAGAACCTACGACTCTTCCTCTTCAATATCTCTTTATCACACACAAACACAAACTCTGCCTCCCAGGGTCTCATATTTCTCCATTGTTCTCTTGTATGTCGCTCACACACACCCTCTCTCCCTAGAGATATCTTGCGTTCCCTCGTATGTCTCTCTAGCTATCACTCTCGTTGTGAAATATCTTTCTCTCTCGCAGACACAAAACTCCGTCTCTCTGGATCTCATTTCTCTCTGATATATGTTTGTATGTGACTCACATGCACCCTCTCTCTATCTCTCTCACACCCACACACATAACCCAGCCTTCTGATCCACTCGACTCATATCTCTAATGCACACTAGCTAGCATCTTTATCTTTCTATTTATCTGTTTCTCCATCAACCTTGTTTCTCGCCCTCACTCTTGATTCCTATCTCGCACACTACATATGTTTCTCTCTACATGCAGTCAAGTGCCCTCTGACACACATATATAACTTCACCCTTTGAACCACCCGACAGTCATCTCCAACACCCAAACTAGCGGATGTCCCTCTAGCTAGCATATCCATCTCTGTATCTATCTGTAGTTTCTCCGTCAACATTTCTTTCTCGCACGGAGTCTTGCTTCCTATCACCCACACTATATATGTCTCTCCATACATATGCATTTATAGGTTGGTCTCTTTTGCACAATCGTTGCGCCTCACTCCCTCTGCTCGCCATAGATGCATGCTCCAGCCCACGCCACTATCTCTTAAAGACAAAAACACATG
Source organism: Triticum urartu (assembly GCF_003073215.2). Taxonomy (NCBI): domain Eukaryota; kingdom Viridiplantae; phylum Streptophyta; class Magnoliopsida; order Poales; family Poaceae; genus Triticum; species Triticum urartu. The sequence continues at coordinate 210,401,752 of NC_053024.1, forward strand.
CTCAATTGTCGGGCCTTCTTCCCTGCATTCTCACATGCATGCATATTGTCATACCGATCCGTCTCTCCCATGTGGTTGATCTTATGACTTATGTCTTCTTTCTTTTATCTCTATCATGCGCGCACGCACACACACACATCCCACGTATACATGTATACCTCTCACACATGCACGTTCAAGGTCTCTATGTCTCCATATGTAGTTAATTACCCTCAATCCTAACGCCACATCGAATTGTTCTCCTCTTTTGTGCACATAACTTCCGCCTGGATGGGTAAAACACACACTTCACACTCACACTTAACAATCTCCTTCTAGCTAACCCCCCCGCCTCTCACTCTTCCCCTATATCCCCGAAACCAATAAGACCATCCCTTTGTTTAATTCCCGCCTACATGCACCATCGATATATAGTAGTCTTCCTTGGTGTCTCTCGAACAAACACGTTCTCTCGATGTCGACTCCTCTCATGCGCACACACCTTCTCTTCCCCCTCTACGGGCATTTTCTCTCTCGCACCCCATCGTTGGTGGCCTCTGCCATACACATCACCTCTCTATGATGAAGCCATGCACACTTATATTACATCCGCCATAGAGGACCCCGCGACACACACACAAGCACACACACACACACACGCACGCACCCCCCCACACACACAAAGACTCCATCTCTCTCTCTCTCACACACACACAAACACACACACACACACACACACACACACACACACGCGCGCGCGCATGCACGCACCCCCCCCCACACACACACTAAGACTCCATCTCTCTCTCTCTCACACACACAAACTAAGACTCCATCTCTCTCTCTCCTCTCTCTCTCTATCACACACTAAGACTCCATCACACACACACATGCTCTAGGCGGAGCATTTGTTCCTACCACCCTTCATCCAACCTTACCCGTATGATGAACAATCACCTTTGTTTACTTGCATAACATGGACAAATTCCACTTTACTTTAGTAGTTAGCAAACTTATCATATGTACCCTTATAAAAAAATGAGTTGGCGGTGATGGTGTGCCTGCCATCTTGTAATACAGACCGTATGATCTATATCTGAGGATAGAAAGCAAACTATGATAATTTTACAAAAGATACCCGCACCTCTCTCCACATCATTATCTCCCACAACCTCATTGCTCAACAATTAAAAAAGGAATAAGTCTCTGGAACAATCTAGCATGCATGGTGGCCGTTGCCGCCTGCCGGCGCCGTCCATCCCCATGCCTCCACCGATTTCGACCACCAGTCACCACAACGCTCCACTCCTCCTCGCCTTATTCTCATCTTTCATTTTTTCGATGACATTCTCGAGATACCAGTTTTCTGATAAAATTCTCGAGATATCATTAGTTTTTACACATGGGATTACTCCTGCATGGGTCAATCACAACAGGTGTTTTGTAAAAAAAATGCATATTGATGTTCCCTGCAATGCATGAGAATCTTGCTTGTAATTATATAACGCAAATCACGAGCAGGAAGTGACATTTTTTTGACACAACCACGTTAACATGGCCACGTAAATCACTAGCTAAAGTAAATACCATTATACTTATATCCCGATGCAAAAGGTTGAGTACATGTCCGAAGAGTAGAGTCGCACACACGCACTCTGTCTCTCAGAATCTCTCACACACACCAGTTACGTGACGCCCACTTAAGCAGACACGTATGTTACAATTTGTGCACCCGCGGGTACATGTGATGCTGCGTATTTATTTAAGCCGGAAGGCGAACCCAAACAGTAGCTGCATTCATTCCCCTCCCACCGCCTCTTCTCTGGTCACCGTCCCCCGGTAGCCATGGGCCGGCCGAAGGTAACAACATACGCCATACTCCTGCCAGAGTGGCGCTTTAATATGGAAATTTTAGTGGTCATGCGTGCATCTTTTTGTGCTAGCACTCCTATATAAGGGTTGACCGGTCGCTTCCCACGGACGTGCGCGGGCGGTGGAAGAGGAAGGAGAAGGGAAGCGGACTGTGGAGTAACGTTTTTACCACAATTTCTTAGGAAACTGAGTGCAATAATTGAGTAGTTTTGCAAACTACCAGTACTACATCTGAAACGGTTCAAAACCTATACTCCCTTGCCAGCGCGCGCTTCCCGCATGAAACGGTCAGCGTCGCCCTGGAGCATCAGTGCCGCATTAATGCCCGGCCAGAGCGGAGGCGACCTCTCACTGGCCCCGGCTTTGAAGTGGCGCGACGGCCGAGAGAGCGCCGCTTCCCGGTGCACGCGACTGCTCCGCGTCGAGACTGGCCATAGGCCCTGTTTGGATCCATGGGTTAGAGTTAGTTTGAGCTAGTTGGGGCTTAAATAGGCCTAAATTATCCAAGCATGAGGGTTTAAATTGGAGCAAGTTGCACCAAACCCACCAAAAAAACTATCCCACCCAAGAGGTGCTAACTGGAGATAGTTCTCATTGGGACCACTGAAAAATCACTTTTCTCTCTCCATGAAGTGCATTTATTGTCAATCTAACCCTGTCACCCAAACACCTCTTTGGCTACAGTTAGTTCAGGGTTAGTCATGATTTAGTCTAACCTCTAGCTAAGTTAGAGTATCAAACAGGAGCAGTATAGGACATGCAAGTTGCTCAAAGCATACAGGCAAATTCGTACGTGGAAGGATTTTTTTCTTTTTGAAAAAGGAAAGTGAAAGGAAATTTTTTTTAGAATGCTCTTGGCATGTCGCTAACATGTGATAGTTAACCGGCCTCAATAGATGGCAGAAACGCCAGCCCACCGCACTTTGATAGAGACAAGGAGGGAGAAGCGATACAGGCTGCTGGATTATTAGAAATAGGTGTCGCACAGAAGCCAAGAAATATGGTGAGAGCGTGGGTTAGCCATGTACTAGTATGATGTAACTACACTGGGCTGCCGTGTTTCGTACTCTTCCAGTCCATTGTGGAGACGGTTGGTTAATTTTATATCACTGAATAATATTAAATATTATGAGTGCAGACGCTCCACCATGAGGTTCCTTGCTCCTTCTCGGTCGTCCGGAATCTATGTTCTTCCACTCTATTTTTTTACGTGAGCTTTGTTCATCCTTTTGCCAACACGCGAGACATCTAGCATCAAGGTGCACATGTTATGCAAGGATCGTTCCATCTATATGAAGAACACGTGGGACTGGAACTACGAGACGGACATGTACCCAGGAGTGGACGTACGAACCTGAGTAATGTAGCGCAGTAAGTGAAGTAGAAAGGCACAAATGGTATGAACATGCGTGGCATATAGGGTGTGTTTGGTTGCGTTCTCGTCTCAGCATAGTTGTTCCCTCTTCATGCATGCTCAACTCAACACCCCTCTTCATGCATGCTCTCTTCATGCATGCTTCTAGTGTATTTGTGCTAAACTAATGTGGACTCATGCACCCTCCATACACTCTACCAAACACCCAAAAGTAGGTCGAGAAGGGAATTCTTGGGCGGCATTTGTCTCTTACTATGTACTACCACTAAATGTTGTACGTGCAATGCACGGTGATGTTATGGAGTACGTGCCTAAGTACTCTACTACTACTATATTAGTTGGAGGCACATATTAACTTTTATATTTGTTTACGTGTATGCCCCGAGACCTTCCAACTAGACGTGTCTTTCTCTCCAGGTCGCACTTTGTATCGTTCATACCACTAAGTACTACTACATGTGGTCACAGACCCAGAAGTGGAAGAAGTGGAGACGCTCTACCACGCTGTTTTTTTACGCTGGGCTCTACCACATTGTTCATGTCCCACTCCTTTCGCTGACGTGTGGGACATCCAGCACGTGCCGTGTTTGGCACCATTCGTCGTAAGAGTTGAAACGCTAGCATTCATCAGAAATAAAAAATAATTATAAATCGGCGGTGATACTATTTTTTTGCGAACCAATCAGTAGTGATACTATACCACGCGGTTTCCTTGCTCCTCGATATCGGAAAGAATACTTCTGTTCGCCAACATGTGGGACGTCGACCATCCTGGTCCACTTGCCATGTACGCAGAACTCCAAGGGAGAGTCACCCAGGTCGTCGCGCCTAGGGATGGCACCCGCAAGGTATGGGTACGGGTGGAGCTACCCCATACCCTTACCCGTCCACCGTGAGTTTACCCATCACCCATACCCATACCCGTCAAGGGTACAAATTTTCCCCATACCCAGCACCCGACAGGGTATATGGGTACCCGCGGGTAAAAATACCCGCGTTTACAACACATCAATTGAGTAGAAAATAGTTGTAAAAATCAACATATAATCATAAATTATTAATAGCAACACATCTTAAACAACAATGTACAACAACATATTGTAACAGCAACATATTCTCATAAACAAAAGTACTTGCATATAAAGTGACATATAAAAATGTTAAACAACAACACATAATCATAAATAACAACACATATGCATACACTTTAAGTTCATGAAATCATGATAAATTATAGAAATAATTTGAATACACGTTAGAGTTTTTACCTAGCGTGCTTAGGAGGGGAAATGAATACATTGGGATATTAATGGAAACCCACCTATCAACATTTTAGATGGGTACATGGGTACGTGGGTATGGGTTATACGATCCCATACCCGTACCCTCTCTAGCCGATGGGTATGATATTTTCCCATTTAAGTACCCATGGGTAATTTTTTGTTCCATACCCTTACCCTAATAGGGTTTTTACCCACGGGGTACATGGGTAATGGGTACCCATTGCCATTCCTAGTCGCGCCGCGGTAACAATGACTAATGAGCCGTCAAATCACAGGCCCACTTCCCACTTTGAAGTTGCTCGGACGAAGGAACCATCATGACTTCGTTGAATTCCGCTTCTTGAAGAAAACTACTGTACCAGCAGTACTGCTAGCTACAGTAGTTACTCCAACAGAGGCCTCCTTTCGTTCATAGGATAGGAATATGAAAATCATAGGAAGTGAGATGACATGCATCTCAATTCCTATAGAGAAAGAGATGTCATTTGATGCTTAGGATAGGAATTTTTCCATTTAGTCTAGGCTAATGTACTGGTAATTTGCTCTAAAAACTACAGTAGTAACTAGTAGTATTGGTACATGCTCGTACTCAGACACACACACACATACTAACTACTAGTACTACTACTTCTCACATGTTGGCTAGACGCCGGTGTTCTCCTTCCCGGCTTTGTCGGCGACACCACACCGTGCTTGGATCTCCGCTGACCTCTCCGCAGCAGCGCGTGCGTCCTTTTCTTTCTTGCGGCGGCGGGCCTCTCTTTTCTTGAGTGCTTTCTGACTTTTCCGCTCCCTCTGTGCGGCTTTGGCCGCCTCTTGCTCTACCGCCCATTCGGCCTTGGCATCTTCAAATTCCTCCCACATAGTTGTGAGTTCGCGAGCGGCGATGAACTCGGCACGGCGGGATGCCATCGCTTCCCTACCATTTTGTGTGCGGTCGTGGGCGGCGAGGAACTCGGCGCGGCGGGATGCCATCGCTGCCTTACCGGTTAGTGTGTGGCGCGGTGGCATGGACGACGCTTGGTGAGAGCTCTAGGGTGGAGTGGCCGGACAATCGTATAGTGCATTGGTTTGTCAAGAGCTCAAGGACAGAAGACGAAGCAAATTTGGATTCCCCTTTAATACTAGTCATTTATTACCGAGTAAAATGCATTGGCGGTCATCAAACTTGTCTTGATATCTCACTTTGATCATTGTATACGAGATATGGTGATTATACGGTCACTAGCTCAGCGTATAGCTCCATATTTGTCTGGTTGACCATTCAAACAGTCCACATACGCCTCATCAGCTTATCTATCTACGCGGGCCTACCTGTCAATGGAGAAAGAAATACTGTAAAAACCAAAATTATGGGTATGTGGGGAATCAAACCATGGACTCATCGCTGCAACGCACCCTCGTCAGCCAAATGAAAATGAAATACTTCGCGTCAGACACTCACGCTCACGCTGTCAAAGCATCCTAATGCATGCACGTCGCCCTCTAAATCAAAGTCCTGCTCATGGCGCAACGCAAACGGCGAGCCCATCACCTGCGCGCCCCGGCGGTGCCTGACATTACTGTTTAGACGTTTGATGGAGGCCTACGCGAATGCCGAGCATGTATTCACCTGGCTCAACACCAACGGTCATACTCGGACCGCCTTGCTCATGTATATCGTCCATCACAACGACAATCTATAAAACAACCTAAGCTAGAGAGGGTACTATGGTAGTATGGTACGGAGTATGTACTATCATGAGCGACCAATCTTAGTGCCACTGCACACCGAAACCCCTTGCATCGCTAGCGCGTGCTTCCCGCCTGAAACGGTCACCGTCTCTCCAAAATGTCAATGCCGCATTCACCGGACTTAACTGCAGGAGCAATTGGTGTGTCACTGACATGCGAGCCAGATGCCTGTTGGGCCCACATGTCAGTAACCCAAACGCATCTGCAGTTAAGTCACTGAAGTAGCGTCTGCATTCACGCCTGACGAACCTACTCCGGTGCCAGCTGTCCATCCGTCTGCCGCGGCTCATTGCCATTCGCCCACTATATTAACTTGAGCCCTAGCTCCCAGCCATAGCCAAAGACCCACGCTTATTCTCCTCCGGTCCCTTCCTTCTGTCGGCACCACTTCAACCATGGCCTCCTGGCGCTCCGAAGCTCTCTTGGACGTACTATCACAGGAGCAGACGAGGGACATCGGCGGCTCCGCTCTGGGCGCGCTCCAAAGCTCTCTTCGACGTACTGTCGTAGGAGCAAACGAAGGAGATCGCCGCCACCCCCCGGCCGCCCTCCGCCGCCACGACCACAAAGCCGGCGCGCGTGCGCGGGCGCAGCCGACAGCGAGGAAGAGTAGTACACTATAGGCCGCCACCGCTCTGGTCCCGGGAAGGCCACCGCTACTCCACTCAGTCGACACCAAGCTTGGTGGGGTAAACATCGGCGCCGATTAGCCACTTGACGGCGAAGTGGAGGCGTAAATCTTCATAACCTTATGCTCCGGAGGAGGAGGTTATCGAGGCGGATGAGGAGGAGGCAAAGGCAATGGCCGGCTTTCTCGGGTTCATGGCCGGACATGGTGGTCGGGCGCCGGCGATCGTTTAGATTAGGTTTATAGTAGGTTTTAGTACGGTTTGTGCGAAATATGTAATGAATTTCGTCTAGTTTTTATGAAAAGTTTTCGAAATGTAATGAATTTCATCCGGTTAATTTGAAATTTGCTTTGTTTGCACGAATTTAGTCCAGTTAGTTCATATAGTTGTCGAAAGGTATGCAGGCAGCATCGGATGGCATCCATCAGTGTCCTCGGACAAATGCCGGTGTAAATTTGTGGTCCAGCGCTGGAGATGCCCTAACTATCATGCTATAATCGCTAACAATCCTCCATTATTTGGCAGGGAACAGTTATCCCTCGATCAAAATCAGATCCACGGTGTTTCGCACTCCTCCCATGTAAGAGTGTAAACTCTTGCTTACATAAAAATGGAGCAAGTGGACGGCACTGTAGCACGTCATATCACTCGAACTAGCCCGCCTAACGAGCAGGAAAGCACCGCCCTCGTCATTTTGTTCTGGATTTCTATCGGTCGATCGCGCGAAAATGTTACGCTTCGCAACTTCTAAAGGAAAAGGCAGCACACTTACGACTCGTACGCGTCGCAACCCCGACAGTCCGGCTCGCACGCCGCTCACGAGAGGGGACACGTGTTGTCTTGCAATTTCACTGACATGTGGGACCGTAATTGAATAAACCGTCGATAGCCAAAATCTAATCGCTCGGAGGGTGTCGGCTAAGAAGAGAGAAACGGGGGAGGGAGAAGAGATCGCCCGCCCGCCGCACATGGACTCCAAGAAATATATGGTGATAGGTGGGCCATGCTAGAGTCCGGACCGCTTCCAGAGCCCGCTCTCACCGCCCTGGCCCCTCAAGATGCCAGCTGCCCGCTGCATGCATGCATAGCAAGTAGTACTCCTTATGTGGAGGAGAGAGAGGCATTGACAAAGTCAAGGAGTGGGCTCTGCAAGAGCCCGTCTCTACACGTGCTCCTAGGTATAAAAAAATAATTCTAAAAAAGGCATAAAAACAATTGTGTCTTAAAAAAAGAAAGGTAAAAAACATTTGAGAGGAAATAGATAGAGAGAAAGTGAGAAAAAGTTGTAACCTGGGCATTACATGAGGAAGGAGGGAGTGGTGCACATGCCAAGTTCACTGGGCTGCCGTGTTTCACACTCCTCCTCATAACAGTGAAGACAATAGCTTTCATCAAAAATAAACAATGAATACTCATTGCTCGTCCTCTATATCGGAAAGAATACTTTCATTCGCCGACATGTGGGATGTCGACCATCCTGGTCCACCTGCCATGCACAAAATTATCCTGGTCTACCCCGGTCGTATCGCAGGCCCAACATTTCCCACTGTAAGTTGTTCGGACGAAGGAACCATCATGACTTCGCTAAATTCTGCTTCTTCAAGAAAACTTACTGTACCCGCAATACTGCTACCACATGCGAAGACTGGACGGCACTGTACCACGTCATATCACTGAAACCCACTAGGCCAAACTAGCCCGCCTAGGTCATCTATTTTGGAACAGAGGGAGTACGTCTCTGCACTGCTATGATTTTGTGTTGCACGTTCTCTGTACTTTTGCTACGATTTTCCTACCCTATGAACCAAATGAGGCTTGAATGTATGTCGACTATTGTCTGATCGATCGCTAAGCCTATAATTTTAGGAGCTAGGGCTATTGGTCGATCGACGAGGGATAAGTATAAGCATACCACGAGCTCATCAGCCCCAATGTTTCTCTTCGGTGAGTGTTTTGCAAGTACTATAGCTTGCACAGTAGCTAGCCTACTAACACCAAGAATCATCAAACAAGCCCTGCTGATATGATAAACAGTTCAAACTTACATCTAAGCATGCCATATATTACATCAAAAGCTGGTGAGGATACATCTGTTTCCATAACTCGGAGAGGGTTCGCATGATTCATCGCATGATTCACTATCAAACAAAAGTAGCAAGATCCGCCAACACAAGACAATGCACTAGCCCTAAGATGGTTTGATAACACGCATCGTTCTGGTAATTAAACACAGGCAATGCAAACTACCCTGAAGGATTAGCGCGACCAACTATTTCTTGTCATCGATCTCTCGGGCAATGACCATAGCACGGACAGCGGCATGGGAATCGATTTCTGGGGCGATGTCCACAGGACTGACCATGACATCAGAATCGATCTCTGGGGCGATGTCCACAGGATGGACAACGACATCGGAATCGATCTTCGGGGTGATGCCAACAGGACGGGCCACGACATCGGAATCATCAAGGACGTCCACCGGTACCTGCACAACCCTAACATATTAGCAAGCACATTGCAAATAATCAAAAACCACAACTATGGTAATAAGCCATTATTTTTTACCTTGTGTAGCTCACCGGGGGATCTCATCCCTCCGGGGGCCATCTCCTCATCCTCGATGGGGGCCATCACCTTGCCAGGGGAATACTGCTTCTCAACAGCGACTATCTCCTCAAACTCGGTCTTGAGCCTCACATAGGTGGCAATCAGAGTTCCTGGGGTAGGCACGGTGGGGCCCTTGCTGTTCTTCCAACTTCCTTTGAGGAGTTCGTCCGCCAACGTCCTCAACTCTTTGGCCAATGCTTGTTTCTTGGAGTTCTTCGTCTCCATGGGTTGGCCCGCCAACATGGTCAACTCATTGGTCGGTGCTTGCTTCCTGGAGATCTCTGTCTCCAGTGGGTTGTCCGCCGCCAACTCTTTGCCTAGTGCTCCAGGATCCATCAATGAACTGACAAACAAAAAGCAATCGAAAGGAAACCACAATCGCAATGAAAACGGGAAAAGAATAGGATGTGAGAATCGGTCGGTGCTTCGCAAAAAGAAGATTCTTGGAATGAAAATATAGCAGCATAACTGATTCGCCCACCTTTCCTTCGTCGGTACAGAAGAAAAATGGCAGAAGTGAGTAGCCTGGAGTGAGGTTTTCTTCAAGAAAGGGAAGAAAGGGCTTGAATGAGCGTTCCATTGAAATGATGGTTGCTTCGTCCAGTCCAACTTGGAGGCCACCTTACAACTGCTGGTAAAGGTGTGGGTTTTGTGATATGACGGGTCATGAAGGCCACACCGGGGTGACAGGTGAGTCTCGACTGTAGCACCTCGCTGTGATTTGGTGGATGGCACGCGGGCCCGGATGCTTTGAAATGTCCCGCATGTAGATAGAGCGGCTAGTCATATAGGAGTGCTCAATATTGTGCACCGCGACCAAGGCGGAGAGGAAAACAAGAGAACTATGTAATTAATGCATGAGTTTAATTAGGGTAGTTTTGTAAAGTACGAGATACATTCCTACAATCGCAAAATGCCTTGGTTCATGAGATTTGAGATTTGAGCCCTATAAACCCGAAGGGAGGGAGTACTGCACATGGTGTAGTCTAGTCACTTGTTGAAATCTCTAGAAAGGAAAATACTCCTTTTCGGTTTACAGGGCTATACTACTCCCTCCGTCTAGGTGTGTAAGTCATCTTACGAAAACCAAATAGTCCCAAAACACTTAGGCGCGGTGCATTAACTTCTACCTTGTTTCTTGTTTCTTGACATATCAACCAATAAGAGATGAGAGGTGTGCATGATTTTAATGAATTGCAATGGCTAGTTCATTGCATGCAATGCTATTAATTAGCAAATAAACATTGGTGACCCCAGGAGGAAACGGTGCTAAGCGCATGGACCTATGCAGAATGAGTATCAACCAATGAATAATGGAGTTTAATTGTTAAACAATAGCAATTTTGTCTCATGCAAGAGCCTGGCTAGTACTCCAAGGAACCGCACCACGCGAGCGTTCGCAACTGCCACGTTCGGGTTGCGCTTGGCTCTTCGCCTCTTCGAGAAGACGAACAATGATGTTACTCCTACTTCTACAGTGTCGAATCCATTGCTGCATGTCCATCCACCTCGTGCGGGAGGGATAGCGTGTAGCGAAAGCTTCTACTTACTACTCCTGCCTTTGCGGCTATGATAGGTGGCCCAACAGGTGGTTGGCCCTCCTGTCATGCAGCCAAAGGCAGGTGCAGTTAAGGCACGGAGCTCAGTCCGCGAGGGAGAGGGTGTTGTAGTAATCAAATTTCTCGGTCTTGTACGAGTTGACGCGACACATCAAAGCACTGCACTCGATATAAGTCTTTTTACACATTTCAAATGGGCTAATTCATATGTAGGAGTAGACATATTCTGCTTTGTATGTAGTCAGTTGTTGCAATCTCTAAAAAGACTTATATTTGGAAACGGGGGGAGTACAACGCGTGCATGCATGCCGTGACTTTCCTTTTGATACTTGCATGTGTTGATTTGATGCACCTTGCCAAATTTTAACTATAAATTTAACTAACCAAATTTTCATGCATGTCACAAAAAATTACGGGGCTGTTTGGATTGTGACTATGTTTGTCTTATGTTGCCACATTATTTTTCCCACACTTGCCACACTTGCCTAACCTGAGTTGCTCAAATTGTTAGACACACTTTGGCTTGCCTAAGGGAATCTTGCCACAATTTTTGTGTCCATGACATGTGGGGTTCACTGCTAATAAAAAAAATCTTGTCTTAGGTGTGGCTAATAAAAAAGACTTATATTTAGGAACGGAGGGAGTAGAAAATATAAATAATAATGCATGTTGGGGCAACCCACGTTTCCGCTAATTTTAGCCATGGGCTTGTTCACAATTTTTACGAGGGGGTGGTTGTTCATTTAATGGAGGGACTTGTAGTACCAGACTTGAACGATACAAAGTGCGACCTGGCACACCGTAACACCACTTGGAACAAGCGGGTAGCTATCTCAAAAAACAATCAACAACTAAAAAAACCGTGACCTGGCATGTAGTAGTACACAATTTTAAACGATTGTTTTGATGGAGTGAAAAAGGAAAACTACTCCACTACGTATATATAGGCCGGAGCCTCCGCACTTGCTTGCTAGGGTTGCTCTATTCACACACTCTCATCCTCTCCAGATCTAAACAAGATAGGGGCAGTAACACTGTCTTTCTCCCTTCAAAAAACACTAGCTTTCTATCCTCACCGCTGGTTACAGATCCGGACGTATCCCCCTCCGTCGGTGAAGGGGAGGAGGGACAGCGTTTAGGCCGTCGTCGACAGCGAGGAAGGAGACCCACTGCCGGCCGCACCGTTATCTCTGGCCGAGCGCCGGCGCGGGAGGTCCTCCGATCCCTTCATCATTGCCTGTGGGCGGATCCGGCCTCCCGCCGCCCACCTATCCACATTCCGACGACCTTCAAGTATATCTTAATTCAAAACCGCCTTAGCTCTACTTCCCCAGCTCGCTACGTCACTGCATGTGCATCATTTTCTACCTCTCAGCCCCTCTCGATCGGATGGTCCAACGTCACATTTTTTTCTTCTATTGTTAGAGGTAAAGCTACTTCATGGAGTCGAATCTTGTACTCCCTCCATCCGAAAATACTTGTCATTGTAATGGATGTATCTAGATGTATTTTAGTTCTAGACACATCCATTTTGATGACAAGTAATTCCGGACGGAGGGAGTACTTGGTTCAAACAAGAAATAAAGTGGGGGTGGGGGAATTTAGTATGTACATCGGACTTGGTACAAACAGGAAGTAAAGGGGGTGAAAGTAGTACATACTGGTCATCCAACCGGTCTCTTGGTCGAAAAGGGAAATATAGGGGTAACGTTGTACACAGTGGTATGACCAGGACTAGATTTGTTGTCCACACATAGGAGTAGGTGGCTAGAGTGAACAAAAATGGGACCAACCCAGATATGTTTCTTGGATGTTTGTTTCTTGGGGCAACAAACTATGAATCACCACTTTATGCCCCTGTTTTACGTACATGGTGCTGGACTGCTGGTGCACCCACTGTTCTTAATCTAATGTCCCTGGTAAAAATGAAGCCATGCCACTGTTATAAGCCATGACAAGTTTAGCCAAATGTTTTTGCCTATAATTGTTTGAGACTCTGACTGTTTCCTCTATGCCTTTTTGTGCAAACAAGGATATCCAATTCACCTGGTTGTTGTTGTGACCTTTTGGTGCACTGCACAAAACTCTTCTTGAAAGAAGTGAATTTTGTGTTGTTTAACTGGAATGTCAGAATGGAATAGTTGGTTCATTTTGGTGGAACTGCACAAAGGGAGATCTGTGTTCCAATACTCATCATCCATATTTGTGCCATAAACTTCCTTTAGGTAAGAATGATATTTAATGCATGTGTTCATCTTTATTTTCCGACTGCCATGAGAAAATAATGTTGTTTTTCACTAGTACACTTGTACTCCCTCACTGACAAAACCAATTCTGAATTAGAAGGCCAATCATGTACTTGGTTTCACCAACTGGTGAGGAGAAAGAGAAACAAAGCATGAAGAGGAAGAATAAGAAGAATAAACAGTGCCAAGGCGATCTTGCTGAAGCCAGAGGCCTCAGTCGAGGCCATTCAAGGGCTCCGGTAACGACTACCTTACGTGTGAGACGATCCTCCAGGGAGCCCTTCCACTTCTGCTGTCTCACTTAATTAATTAGGAGTACTTAAGTACCACTAATTTATTACTGCCTAATTTTCCTGTTGGAGTTAAACAAATCTTTAGTAGGACCCTATGCTGAATCATGTACATGTGTATGTTTGTCTATGGAGGTGAATCATGTGGTGGAGCAGGGAGGGAATATTATTAGTGTCATGACATAATAGTGCTATTGTTTTGCATGTCAATTTATTGCCATTGGTTCAATGAGGCAATGTTTTGTGTATTGTCCATCATGAATTTGATGCTACTGTTTGAGTAATATGCTAATGTCTTCCTATCCTTTCTCACTAAGCTAATGAAGGTTTCACCTTGTTCCTACTTGTGCAAACAGGGATCATGTTGTGCCAACCATACATTTTAGTGGAACTACACAAGACAATACAATGAACTGTATCCCAGCCAGTGCTTTAACTCTGCTGGAAGTGATTGATAATCTTTCGATATAATCTCAGCACTGGTAAACAAGAGTGATTTCAACCATAGATTTGAAGTGCACAAAAATATATACTATTGTGTGATTCCAGTAAGTGCTTTATCATCTCTTATGGGACTACATGAATAAGCTTTTTTCTCAGGTTGGTACGGGCCTAAGGCCTTCATCCATATTAGTTTGCTATCATCTCTATTTGTATCATGCTACTGTCATGAGAAACTCCTTTATATTTACACGTTAAAGTTTTGCAACCTATGATAAATGGCAATGCTTTGAGTGTTGAGTTGAGCTAATTGGCACTGATTAAATAAACTAATACCTCTCTTTAAGCAAGACTACTATGTTGCTAACTTTACCCATTAAGATAATGAGGGTGCTTCTATTTATTAGTGTATGTTTCGTCAACTAGTCCCACTATTACAGTAATCTCACTCTCTCAATATATGTGCCAACAGGGATGCTCGATTTTGGTGGAACTGCACAAAAACTTTGGGTGCTTCATTGCCTCGACAGCTTTCGTCCTTTCCTGTCAGTCGCTAATCTCCGCTTGCTTTCTTCCTTTGCTGTCAGTCGCTTGGCTTATCTCGGCTTCCAGTCAAAGGAAATAGTAATGATATGCTACCTCACACAGGTTGGTACTGGTCTTTATCCTGATTATTGTGCCTGTCATATGTATTGGTAATTTGGTATTGTGCTACTGTTTGCCGATTTCATAAAGGAGTAATTAGGAGCCTGAACTCGCAGGCAAATCATTACATCGGGTGATTTCAGTAGAACTGCACAAAATGATCAGATGGACAGGTACTTATGCTGCTACTATGTACTCCAAAGTTCACTCAGACAAGCATCGATGTTGACAAGAAGTGCCTATATTCATTCAAGTATCAACCGGCGTCAACCAATTGTCAAACTCCAAGTATTAGGAGAGTGAACGCCAAAAATATTGCTTGGTGCATAGCCCAGAAAAACGCAGTCCAGTCTTTGGTCCCAACTTGTGCCTTTTGGTTATCGGCACATATGGTAGCGAACTATATGGCATGGAGTCTAAAGATTCCAGACAAGTTGGTTGACACGTATATTCATCTGGCACTTAATCAGTCTGCACGCCAAGGATGCTCCATTTCAGTTGAACTGCACAAAACATTTGGGTGGTTCATTTTCTCAACCGCCTCCTTTCTCGTCTGCAATGTAGAATTTTGGCGAGATACAGGACCAAGATGAGCCAGTAAAGTAGTTGGATGAAAGTAGTGGCCAAGTTGCTCAAACCTCCCTCGGCACGAGGCCACTATTTGAGGATAAACCTACAAGCAAAGTTCAGATTGTCTGTGCTACCTCTTATGTACTCGAAAGTTTACTCGTACAAGAACTAATTTTAGCAAGAAGTACCTCTGATTGAACACCATTTACCAGTCTGTACCCTAGGTAATTAAAGTTCGTCCATGGATCATATTGGTTGTGATCTCAATCATTTGGATGCATAAACATACTGAACATGTGCATATCTGAATCTTTTTGTGAATTATGTATGAATATTGTCGTGTGATCTATCAATCATTTGGATGCATAGATATGCTGAGCTTGTGTATATATGAATCTTTTGAGTTGTTGATAGTGAATGTTGGCTATGAATATGAACGTGTCCTGTGAACCTGAGTTTGATATGAATGTTTACCTTTTCTGTTGTATTTGTGTGTGAACTTGTTAGTATGCCTACTGTGGGGTATAAAACGCAGGTCTCTTATAAAAGTAATGCTGTGTCCAATTTATGTTTTCCCTTCTAACCACATTATATATACTAGCAAAAGGGCCCGTGCGTTGCAACGGGAAAAAAATATGGCACACACTTAGGTTCTATTCTTCTTTACCGGGTCTGTCATTACATGTGCTTCGGTGTAATAACATCATAAATTACCAAACTGCCTTAGGAGTTTTTGTCTCAGGCACCACAGTGAGAATGATTGACAATATGGGCATCACCAGCCTGAAGAAAGTTGTTGATGTCATGACCGGCATGGCCAAGAGGATATATGATGCGCACTGACATCCAACATGGCTCGTCATTCTTCCAAAAGATGTCCCTTATGATATTTTTTTCAGAAAAAAGGAGTGCATTATCTCCTTGTTGTCGTCTAACTGAAGGAAACTGAATGTGAAATTTTAAGTGTATATAGACTGACCCACTCGGAGTGCATACAAAAATATTTTTATCCAAGTCGGCAGTGCCAACACTGTACCTCCAATGTCCATCTACATCTACACGGCTAGGTCTAATCTTAAGCAAGAATGAAACTACCAAGCAAACTGAGATAACAGCATGTAGCCGACCCCGGGCAGTAGGTGGTCAGGGATCATCAGCAGAGAAACACGAAGTCGGCTGACGACCGCCGAGCATGGCCAGGCCCATCTCGCTCTCGTGGCTGCCGTGGTGGCTCCCGGGCCTCTCCGTGTAATAACATCATTACATGTGCTCCGGTGTAATAACATCATAAATTACCAAACTGCCTTAGGAGTTTTTTCTCAGGCACCACAGTGAGAATGATTGACAATATGAGCATCACCAGCCTGAAGAAAGTTGTTGCTGTTATGACCGGCATGGCCAAGAGGATATATGATGCGCACTGACATCCAACAACAACATTTCTCATGGTTTCGGTTTTTTTTCTGAACCAGTGCTATATTTGATTATTTGGCACAAAAAAGTTGTAATTCTTTCACTCCAACTACGGCCAACATGGCTCGTCATTCTTCCAAAAGATGTCCCTTATGATATTTTTTCAGAAAAAAAGAGTACATTATCTCCTTGTTGTCGTCTAACTGAAGGAAACTGAATGTGAAAAATTAAGTGTATATAGACTGACCCACTCGGAGTGCATACAAAAATATTTTTATCCAAGTCGTCAGTGCCAACACTGTACCTCCAATGTCCATCTGCATCTACACGGCTAGGTCTAATCTTAAGCAAGAATGAAACTACCAAGCAAACTGAGATAACAACATGTAGCCGACCCCGGGCAGCAGGTGGTCAGGGATCATCAGCAGAGAAACACGAAGTCGGCTGACGACCGTCGAGCATGGCCAGGCCCATCTCTCTCTCGTGGATGCCGTGGTGGCTCCCGGTCCTCTCCGTGGCTCCTCCACTCCGAGTCCACAGCCCGACCTCGGCATTCCGCCTCCATCCTCCTCCGCCCTCTGTCCCGCATGCTCCTCCACACCTCCCTCTCCGAGCCAACGGATCCGACCTTCCCCTCGCTGGATCCGGTCCACCACGAGCCTCAAGCCACCCTGCCGCCGCGCTCATGTCCATGTCGTGCGTGGTGTAGAGGTGGCCAGCATGTGGAGCAGGCTGCGTCGCAGGCATCTGCGCGCTGCGCCTCCGCTTCCTCACCCCGGCGAGCGCCGGACTGAACAGCTTTGCGCCGGACTGCCGTTTTGTTGTACAATTTCCCTTCGTTCTCATTTTGTGTTTGTTGATTCAAGAGGCTCGTTGTTGATATGCAATTTTCCTAGGTATATAAACTGGTACACTTTCATGTAAGCAATCGAGGTGGGATTACTCCGAGTACATGTGTGAAAATCAGGTAAGGTACAGATACAGAAGCGTGCATGCAGGCCGAAACATGCGTGCAGGCCCGATAAGAGAATGTGGACGTGGACCAATTGGATGGACAAAATTTTTAGTACCGCCTCGCAGCAATTGGACGGACTGTCGATCAAAACTAACGGAAAAAAAACTGAAAGCGTAAATTCACGGAAAGAAGCGTATTGTGACGGTGAACCCAAAGAGTCAATCTGTGCTTTATTATTAGGGAAACATTTATATTATTACTATTATCGTATATTTTATAGAGACTTATATATACATTATAAAAACATCCCACGTGTTATTAACTTATAAAAGTAAATGTTTAACGAAAGTTGGCAAGGAAAATCCTGGTTGTTTTTGACTCATAGGCAAGGAAAATCCTGGTGATTGCGTACAAAAGCTTGCGAAGATTTTAAGGACCAATTTAATAATAATGCACTCATTTTTATTTTGAGCAATAACTCGCTAATTTCTTAATTATATATATATAAAGTGCCTCTCCGGTTTATTCTTTGATATTAATTGCTCCTTCTAACATAACATTATATATATAATGAGCCCACCTAATACGTGTATTTCAAGGAAGTGCAAATGGGCTGGGATTTCTTAGAAAATATAAATGGGCCTGATTGACACGAAATTATTTGTTCACCCAGCCCAGCAAATGGACTGTACATTCTAGAAAACATGGGTTAAATATATGCCACATTTTTGCAGGCTGACATGTGGGCCAATAGGTCGAAGCCTACGCAGGGCATTGTCAACTTGGTCAACAAATGATTGTGTCATCCACAGCCATTGGATTTATATCCAACGGCCGGCATGCACCTTCAATCTCTCGTCTTCTTCCTCCAGCGTCGTCGGGACCACCTGGTCCGACCTCCGGCGGCTAGCGGCTCTGCTTAGCACGCATCGCTGCGAAGCGCTACCCCACCGCCAGCCAGGCTATCCCTCCACCCCTCGACACATCCTGTTATTCTCCATAGACTACAGCCCCACGCTGCAACAGAACCAGTTATAACCCTTCTCCTCCTCTCAATCTGCGACTCCACTGCCGCGTTTTCCCATCTCCGAGTCGTGCCCGTCCGGGGCCTCGCTGTCGTCCACCGCCTCGCTGCGTTCGGTGCGGCGTGGTCAACAAACGAGAGTCATCGGAAGAGGACTGTACGTGGAGAGCCTGACGGCTGGGACCCACGAGGTCCATGGTCGCACGCAAGGAAAGTTCCTCCTTATTAAGCTGAAAAAAATGTTTCCTCCACCTGACAGCTGGGACCCACCGGTTGTATCTTCACACGGAAGGAAGTGCCTCCTTGTTTTGCGAAAAAAAATTATTCATCCCGTTGACAGCTAGGACCCGTCAGATTTGGTGACTGACTTGTGGGCCTACTAAGTGGACGTGTACGCACGGCTTTGTCAACTTAATCAACAAATGATTCTAGCAGCTGGACCGTTGGATGTTAATCCAACAGCCGTGCTCCTTCTTCAAACTCTGTTCTTGCTCCTATCTCCCGTGGGCGGCACCGCGGTTGTGCTGCCGCGCACCCGAACCAGTGAAGTTTCCCACTCATCTCCATCTGCGACTCCACTGCCCCGTCTTCCCCATCTCCGGGTCGTTCCAGTCTGGGTGCGCTCGGCACGGTGTGGTCAACATGGTCAACAACCGAGAGTCATCGGAAGATGACTGTATGTGAGAGGCTGACAGTGGGGACGCACCACACCCATGGACGCATGCATGCAACGGAACGCGGCGAGGTCAACGTGGTTAAGGAACGACTTCCATCAGAAGTATACTGTACGTGGAGAGTCTCAGCTGGATCCACGGCCGCAGCAAGTAAGTGCCTCCTTATTATGCGGAAAATAATGATTCCTCTAACTGACAGCAGGGACCCACTGGATGGGCCACCGTATTTTGTGAAAAAAATGTTTGCCCCCTGACTGCCAGGACCCACCTGACGGGCCACCGTATTTCGCAAAAAAAACGTTCCCCCCGCTGTCAGCGCGGACCCACCGGAAGTGCCTCCTTATTACGCACAAAAAAATGAATACTCCCCTGGCTAGCTGGGACCCACCTTGGTGGGAGGCTGACTTGTGGGCCTACTAAGTTGACGGGGACGAAGGGCTTTGTCAACTTAGTCAATATGAACGATTCTAGCTCCAGTGACCGTACGATTTCCATCCAACGGCCGTAGTGCTTCTTCAACCTCTGGTCTTCTTGCTCCAGCTGCCCAAAGCAACGCCGGTCGTGCCGCATGCTCCTGCCTCCCGTGGCCGGCTGTGCGGCCACGGAGCCCTCACCGCCCCCTACTATTCCCACCGCTGGCCAGGCCCTGCGGCGACGGCAGCCTCACACCGCAGCCGAACCAGTGAACCCTCGTACTCCTCTCCGCGCGGGCTTCCATTGCCGCGTCTTCCCCGGCTCCACGTCGTCCCCTTCCTAGGCTTCGTCGTCATCCATTGCCGTGGTGCTCTCCGCGTGGCGTGGTCAACGTGGTCAAGGAACGACTTCCATTGGAAGAGTACTGTACGTGGAGAGGCTGACAGCTGGGTCCATGTTCACAGCCTAATTTTTTTGTGATTTGCCAAGTAAGTCGCTTTGTCAGGCCTGTTGGGCTGCAAATCTTTCAAGACGAGGAGAGCTTTCATTCGGCTGGCCGAGAAAATGGCCCATCAGTAATGAGAAATGGGTTGTACATTTTTAAAACACATCAAACCGGCAATTAGTTTCAAATATCTTTTTTTCATTTTGAGATTTTAAATTACATTAATTTTTATGCGTGGAGAATTTGTTGGATTTTATATTGATATACATTTATTTTTAAAATCAGTTTGAATGTGAATCAAAATTTCGGGATTAAAAACAGTTCGGACCGCACCGAAATATGCAAAAATTCGTATATTTTTTTAACCGTGGCCACAATATGGGCTGTAATGCTAACAAAAAGAATATGGGCTCCAAAAAAACATTAAGAATTAGCAAATGGGCTGTAAATTATTAGAAATAATGGCAGATGGGTTGTATGCTGTTTTCCACAGATTTGAGGCTTCCCTAAAAAAAGGTTGATGCACAAGCAGTGACTGTTGGATGTCCATCGAACGGCCGTCGTGCTTCTTCAATCTCTGCTCTTCCTGCTCCAGCCGCTCAAACAAGCGCCGGCGGGACTGTCTGCTCCTTCCTCCCCGCGGCCGGCTGTGCTGCCGCGCAAGCCTCACCGCCCCGCCATACTCCCATCACTGGCCTAGCCATCCCTCAACTCACTCACACCTGCTGTTATTCTCCGGCGACGGCAGAGAACCAGTAAACCCTCGTACAGTCATACTCCCCTCCGTGTGGGAAACAACTACCGAGTCTTCCCTGCCTCCGTGTCGTTCCCTTCCTAGGTCTCGTCGTCGTCCACCGCCCTGGTGCACTCGGCGCGGCCTGGTCAACGTGGTCAATGACCGACACCCCCTGTTATTCTGCGGCGACGGTAGCCTAACACCGCAGCGAACCAGTGAACCCTCATACTCCTCTACGCGTGGGCATCCACTGCCGCGTCTTCCCAGGCTCCGTGTCGTCCCCTTCCTAGGCCTCGCCGTCGTCCACCGCCCCAGTGCTCTCGGCGCGGCGTGGTCAGCATGGTCAAGGAACGGCTTCCATCGGACGTGGACTGTACGTGGAGAGGCTGACAGCTAGGTCCACGGCCGCAGCAAGGAAGTGCCTCCTTGTTACATGCAAAATAATTATTCCTCCACCTAACAGAGGGGACCCATCGGACGGGCCACCGTATTTCGCGAAAAAACGTTTGCCCCTGACTGTTGGGACCCACCAGCTACATCTTCGCATGCAAGGAAATGCGTCCGGGAAAAAATAACGATTCGCCCCCCTGACTGCTGGGATCCACCAGCTACATCTTCGCAGGCAAGGAAGTGCCTGACAGTCGGGACCCACCTAGTCAAAGCGTACGTAGCGTTGTCATTCTGGTCGCGAACGTGTACGTACATATATACTGGTGGATGTAGAGGCGCGCACGTGTCGTAGTAGAGGCGCGTACGTGTCGTGGTAGAGGCGCGCACGTAGCATGTACATGTACGTACAGTGGCCAGGGTGCAAGAAAGAAAATACGGCCACGTATGTGTACATACGAGCGGGGTCTCGAATGCCTACTCGCGCATACGTACGGCCAGGGCTCGTGTACATGGCTGGGTCGGAACGGAGAAACAGCGTCGTCATCGTGTTCATGGGGAGGCAACGGAATGCGTCGTCTTCATGAGGAGGCAATGGAATGCGTCGTGTTCATCGGGAGGCAACGGAACGCGTGGGAGCCAACTGGCTGGGTCGAAAAAGAATGCGTGGTCGTGTTCATTGGGATGGCTTGGACAGAACGGGCGATGGAAACGAGGCCTGGCGTACTGCACAACGGAGGAAACGGACCTCCTACGTTCGAAACGGGGTCCTGTTGATCGGGAGGGGTCTGGCGTACCGCAAAACAGAGGAAACGGACCTCCTACGGTCGAAACAGGGGTCCTGTTGATCGGGAGGGGTGTGGCGTACAGCAAAACGGACGAAATGGACCTCCTACGGTCAAAACGGGGGTCTTGTTGATTGGGAGGGGTGTGGCGTACCGCAAAACGGACGAAACGGACCTCCTACGGTCGAAACGTGAAGGAAATATGCCCCAGAGGCAATAATAAAGTTATTATTTATTTCCTTATATCATGATAAATGTTTATTATTCATGCTAGAATTGTATTAGCCGGAAACATAATACAGGTGTGAATACATAGACAAACAGAGTGTCACTAGTATGCTTCTACTTGACTAGCTCGTTGATCAAAGATGGTTAAGTTTCCTAGCCATTAACATGGGTTTTCATTTGATTAACGTGATCACATCATTAGGAGAATGATGTGATTGGCATGACCCATTCCGTTAGCTTAGCACACGATCGTTTAGTATGTTGCTATTGCTTTCTTCATGACTTATACATGTTCCTATGACTATGAGATTATGCAACTCCCGTTTACCGGACGAACACTTTGTGTGCTACCAAACGTCACAACATAACTGGGTAATTATAAAGGTGCTCTATAGGTGTCTCCGAAGGTACTTGTTGGGTTGGCATATTTCGAGATTAGGATTTGTCACTCCGATTGTCGGAGAGGTATCTCTGGGCCCGCTCGGTAATGCACATCACTTAAGCCTTGCAAGCATTGCAACTAATGAGTTAGTTGTGGGATGATGTATTACGGAACGAGTAAAGAGACTTGTCGGTAAGGAGATTGAACTAGGTATTGAGATACCGACGATCGAATCTCGGGCAGGTAACATACCGATGACAAAGGGAACAACATATGTTGTTATGCGGTCTGACCCATAAAGATCCTCGTAAAATATGTAGGAGCCAATATGAGCATCCAGGTTTCCCTATTGGTTATTGACCGGAGATGTGTCTTGGTCATGTCTACGTAGTTCTCGAACCCGTAGGGTCCGCACGCTTAACGTTACGATGACAGTTATATTATGAGTTTATATGTTTTGATGTACCGAAGGTTGTTCGGAGTCCTGGATGTGATCACGGACATGACCAGGAGTCTCGAAATGGTCGAGACATGAAGATTGATATATTGGAAGCCTATGTTTGGATATCGGAAGTGTTCCGGGTAAAATCGGGATTTTACCGGAGTACCGGGAGGTTACCGGAACCCCCCGGGAATCAAATGGGCCTTAGTGGGCCTAGGTGGAAGATAGGAGAGGACGCAAGGGCTGGCCGCGTGCCCCTCCCCCCTAGTCCGAATAGGACAAGGAGAGGGGGCGGCGCCCGCCCTTCCTTCCTTCTCCTCCACTCCTTCCCCCTCAAGTCCTAATCCAACTAGGAAAGGGGGGAGTCCTACTCCCAGTGGGAGTAGGACTCCTCCTGGCGCGCCCTCTCCCTTGGCCGGCCACACCGCACCCCCCCCCTTGCTCCTTTATATACGGGGGCAGGGGGCACCCTAGAGACACAACAATTGATCATCGATCTCTTAGCCGTGTGCGGTGCCCCCTCCACCATAGTCCACCTCGATAATACTGTAGCGGTGCTTAGGTGAAGCCCTGCATCGGTAGAACATCAACATTGTCACCACGCTGTCGTGCTGACGAAACTCTCTCTCAACACTCGGCTGGATCAGAGTTCGAGGGATGTCATCGGGCTGAACGTGTGCTGAACTCAGAGGTGTCGTACGTTCGATACTTGATCGGTCGGATCGTGAAGACGTACGACTACATCAACCGCGTTGTGCTAACGCTTCCGCTTTTGGTCTACGAGGGTACGTGGACAACACTCTCCCCTCTCATTGCTATGCATCACCATGATCTTGTGTGTGTGTAGTAATTTTTTTGAAATTACTACGTTCCCCAACAATGGTATCAGAGCCTGGTTTTATGTGTTGATGTTATATGCACGAGTGGAACACAAGTGAGTTGTGGGCGATATAAGTCATACCGCTTACCAGCATGTCATACTTTGGTTCGGCGGTATTGTTGGATGAAGCGGCTCGGACCGACATTACGCGTACGCTTACACGAGACTGGTTCTACCGACGTGCTTTGCACATAGGTGGCTGCCGGGTGTCAGTTTCTCCAATTTTAGTTGAACCGAGTGTGGCTACGCCCGGTCCTTGCGAAGGTTAAAACAGCACCAACTTGACAAACTATCGTTGTGGTTTTGATGCGTAGGTAAGAACGGTTCTTGCTAAGCCCGTAGCAGCCACGTAAAACTTGCAATAACAAAGTAGAGGACGTCTAACTTGCTTTTGCAGGGCATGTTGTGATGTGATATGGTCAAGACATGATGCTAAATTTTATTGTATGAGATGATCATGTTTTGTAACCGAGTTATCGGCAACTGGCAGGAGCCATATGGTTGTCGCTTTATTGTATGCAATGCAATCGCCCTGTAATGCTTTACTTTATCACTAAGCGGTAGCAATGGTCATGGAAGCATAAGATTGGCGAGATGACAACGATGCTACGATGGAGATCAAGGTGTCGTGCCGGTGACGATGGTGATCATGACGGTGCTTCGGAGATGGAGATCACAAGCACAAGATGATGATGGCCATATCATATCACTTATATTGATTGCATGTGATGTTTATCCTTTATGCATCTTATTCTGCTTTGTTTGACGGTAGCATTATAAGATGATCTCTCACTAAATGTCAAGATAAAAGTGTTCTCCCTGAGTATGCACCATTGCCAAAGTTCGTCGTGCCGAGATACCACATGATGATCGGGTGTGATAAGCTCTACGTCCATCTACAACGGGTGCAAGACAGTTTTGCACACGCAGAATACTTGGGTTAAACTTGACGAGCCTAGCATATGCAGATATGGCCTCGGAACACTGAGACTGAAAGGTTGAGCGTGAATCATATAGTAGATATGATCAACATAGTGATGTTCACCATTGAAAGCTACTCCATTTCACGTGATGACCGGTTATGGTTTAGTTGATTTGGATCACGTGATCACTTAGAGGATTAGAGGGATGTTTTTCTAAGTGGGAGTTCTTAAGTAATATGATTAATTGAACTTAAATTTATCATGAACTTAGTACCTGATAGTATCTTGCTTGTCTATGTTTGATTGTAGATAGATGGCCCGTGTTGTTGTTCCGTTGAATTTTAATGCGTTCCTTGAGAAAGCAAAAAGATGATGGTAGAAATTACACGAACTGGGTCCGTAACTTGAGGATTATCCTCATTGCTGCACAGAAGAGTTACGTCCTGGAAGCACCGCTAGGTGTACCTCCTGCGCCAGCAACTGCAAACATTGTGAATGCCTGGCAGTTGCGTGTTGATGACTACTCGATAGTTCAATGTGCCATGCTTTACGGCTTAGAACCGGGACTTCAACGACGTTTTGAACGTCATGGAGCATATGAGATGTTCCAGGAGTTGAAATTAATACTTCAAGCAAATTCCTGGATTGAGAGATATGAAGTCTCCAATAAGTTCTACAGTTGCAAGATGGAGGAGAATAGTTCTGTCAGTGAACATATACTCAGAATGTCTGGGTACCATAATCACTTGACTCAGCTAGGAGTTAATCTTCTGGTTGATAGTGTCATTGACAGAGTTCTTCAATCACCGCCACCAAGCTACAAGAGCTTCGTGATGAACTATAATATGCAAGGGATGAATAAGACAATTCCCGAGCTCTTCGCAATGCTAAAAGTTGCGGAGGTAGAAATCAAGAAGGAGCATCAAGTGTTGATGGTCAACAAGACCACTAGTTTCAAGAAAAAGGGCAAAGGGAGGAAGAAGGGGAACTTCAAGAAGAACAGCAAGCAAGTTGCTGCTCAGGAGAAGAAACCCAAGTCTGGACCTAAGCCTGAAACTGAGTGCTTCTACTGCAAGCAGACTGGTCACTGGAAGCGGAATTGCCCCAAGTATTTGGCGGATAAGAAGGATGGCAAGGTGAACAATGGTATATGTGATATACATGTTATTGATGTGTACCTTACTAGAGCTCGCAGTAGTACCTGGGTATTTGATACTAGTTCTGTTGCTAATATTTGCAACTCGAAACATGGACTACGGATTAAGCGAACACTGGCAAAGGACGAGGTGACGATGCGCGTGTGAAACAGTTCCAAAGTCGATGTGATCGCGGTCGGCATGCTACCTCTACATCTACCTTCGGGATTAGTATTAGGCCTAAATAATTGTTATTTGGTGCCAGCGTTGAGCATGAACATTATATTTGGATCTTGTTTGATGCGAGATGGTTATTCATTTAAATCAGAGAATAATGGTTGTTCTATTTATATGAGTAATATCTTTTATGGTCATGCACCCTTGAAGAGTGGTCTATTTTTTATGAATCTCGATAGTAGTGATACACATATTCATAATGTTGAAGCCAAAAGATGCAGAGTTGATAATGATAGTGCAACTTATTTGTGGCACTGCCCTTTAGGTCATATCGGTATAAAGCACATGAAGAAACTCCATACTGATGGACTTTTGGAACCACTTGATTATGAATCACTTGGTACTTGCAACCGTGCCTCATGGGCAAGATGACTAAAATGCCGTTTTCCGGTACTATGGAGAGAGCAACAGATTTGTTGGAAATCATACATACAGATGTATGTGGTCCGATGAATGTTGAGGCTCGTGGCGGATATCGTTATTTTATCACCTTCACAGATGATTTAAGCAGATATGGGTGTATCTACTTAATGAAGCATAAGTCTGAAACATTTGAAAAGTTCAAAGAATTTCAGAGTGAAGTTGAAAATCATCGTAACAAGAAAATAAAGTTTCTACGATCTGATCGTGGAGGAGAATATTTGAGTTACGAGTTTGGTCTACATTTGAAACAATGCGGAATAGTTTCGCAACTCACGCCACCCGGAACACCACAGCGTAATGGTGTGTCTGAACGTCGTAATCGCACTTTACTTGATATGGTGCAATCTATGATGTCTCTTACAGATTTACCGCTATCGTTTTGGGGTTATGCTTTAGAGATGGCCGCATTCACGTTAAATAGGGCACCATCAAAATCCGTTGAGACGACGCCTTATGAACTGTGGTTTGGCAAGAAACCAAAGTTGTCGTTTCTTAAAGTTTGGGCCTGCGATGCTTATGTGAAAAAGCTTCAACCTGATAAGATCGAATCCAAATCGGAGAAATGTCTCTTCATAGGATACCCAAAGGAGACTATTGGGTACACCTTCTATCACAGATCCGAAGGCAAGACTTTCGTTGCCAAGAAAGGATCCTTTCTAGAGAAGGAGTTTCTCTCGAAAGAAGTGAGTGGGAGGAAAGTAGAACTTGATGAGGTAACTATACCTGCTCCCTTATTGGAAAGTAGTACATCACAGAAATCGGTTTCTGTGACACCTACACCAACTAGTGAGGAAGTAAAAGATGATGATCATGAAACGTCAGATCAAGTTGCTACTAATCTTCGTAGATCAACCAGAGTAAGACCCGCACTAGAGTGGTACGGTAATCCTGTTCTGGAAGTCATGCTACTAGATCATGATGAACCTACGAACTATGAAGAAGCGATGGTGAGCCCAGATTCCGCAAAATGGCTTGAAGCCATGAAATCTGAGATGGGATCCATGTATGAGAACAAAGTGTGGACTTTGGTTGACTTGCCCGTTGATCGGCAAGCAATTGAGAATAAATGGATCTTCAAGAACAAGACTGACGCTGACGGTAATGTTACTGTCTACAAAGCTCGACTTGTTGCGAAAGGTTTTCGACAAGTTCAAGGGGTTGACTACGATGAGACCTTCTCACCCGTAGCGATGCTTAAGTCTGTCCGAATCATGTTAGCAATTGCCGCGTTTTATGATTATGAAATATGGCAGATGGATGTCAAAACTGCATTCTTGAATGGATTTCTGGAAGAAGAGTTGTATATGACGCAACCGGAAGGTTTTGTCGATCCAAAGGGAGCTAACAAAGTGTGCAAGCTCCAGCGATCCATTTATGGACTAGTGCAAGCCTCTCGGAGTTGGAATAAACGCTTTGATAGTGTGATCAAACCATTTCGTTTTATACAGACTTTTGGAGAAGCCTGTATTTACAAGAAAGTGAGTGGGAGCTCTGTAGCATTTCTGATATTATATGTGGATGACATATTGCTGATAGGAAATGATATAGAATTTCTAGATAGCATAAAGGGATACTTGAATAAGAGTTTTTCAATGAAAGACCTCGATGAAGCTGCTTATATATTGGGCATTAAGATCTATAGAGATAGATCAAGACGCTTAATTGGACTTTCACAAAGCACATACCTTGACAAAGTTTTGAAGAAGTTCAAAATGGATCAAGCAAAGAAAGGGTTCTTGCCTATGTTACAAGGTGTGAAGTTGAGTAAGACTCAATGCCCGACCAGTGCACAAGATAGAGAGAAAATGAAAGATGTTCCCTATGCTTCAGCCATAGGCTCTATCATGTATGCAATGCTGTGTACCAGACCTAATGTGTGCCTTGCTATAAGTCTAGCAGGGAGGTACCAAAGTAATCCAGGAGTGGATCACTGGACAGCAGTCAAGAACATCCTAAAGTACCTGAAAAGGACTAAGGATATGTTTCTCGTTTATGGAGGTGACAAAGAACTCATCGTAAATGGTTACGTTGATGCAAGCTTTGACACTGATCCGGACGATTCCAAATCGCAAACCGGATACGTGTTTACATTGAACGGTGGAGCTGTCAGTTGGTGCAGTTCTAAACAAAGCGTCATGGAGGGATCTACATGTGAAGCGGAGTACATAGCTGCTTCGGAAGCAGCAAATGAAGGAGTCTGGATGAAGGAGTTCATATCCGATCTAGGTGTCATACCTAGTGCATCGGGTCCAATGAAAATCTTTTGTGACAATACTGGAGCAATTGCCTTAGCGAAGGAATCCAGATTTCACAAGAGAACCAAGCACATCAAGAGACGCTTCAATTCCATCCGAGATCTAGTCCAGGTGGGAGACATAGAAATTTGCAAGATACATACGGATCTGAATGTTGCAGACCCGTTGACTAAGCCTCTTGCACGAGAAAAACATGATCAGCACCAAGGCTCCATGGGTGTTAGAATCATTATTGTGTAATCTAGATTATTGACTCTAGTGCAAGTGGGAGACTGAAGGAAATATGCCCTAGAGGCAATAATAAAGTTATTATTTATTTCCTTATATCATGATAAATGTTTATTATTCATGCTAGAATTGTATTAACCGGAAACATAATACATGTGTGAATACATAGACAAACAGAGTGTCACTAGTATGCCTCTACTTGACTAGCTCGTTGATCAAAGATGGTTAAGTTTCCTAGCCATTGACATGGGTTGTAATTTGATTAACACACGATCGTTTAGTATGTTGCTATTGCTTTCTTCATGACTTATACATGTTCCTATGACTATGAGATTATGCAACTCCCGTTTACCGGAGGAACACTTTGTGTGCTACCAAACGTCACAATGTAACTGGGTGATTATAAAGGTGCTCTACAGGTGTCTCCGAAGGTACTTGTTGGGTTGGCGTATTTCCAGATTAGGATTTGTCACTCCGATTGTCGGAGAGGTATCGCTGGGCCCTCTCGGTAATGCACATCACTTAAGCCTTGCAAGCATTGCAACTAATGAGTTAGTTGCGGGATGATGTATTACGGAACGAGTAAAGAGACTTGCCGGTAACGAGATTGAACTAGGTATTGAGATACCGACGATCGAATCTCGGGCAAGTAACATACCGATGACAAAGGGAACAATGTATGTTGTTATGTGGTCTAACCGATAAAGATCTTCGTAGAATATGTAGGAGCCAATATGAGCATCCAGGTTCCACTATTGGTTATTGGCCGGAGACGTGTCTCGGTCATGTCTACATAGTTCTCGAACCTGTAGGGTCCGCACGCTTAACGTTACGATGACAGTTATATTATGAGTTTATATGTTTTGACGTACCGAAGGTTGTTCGGAGTCCCGGATGTGATCACGGACATGACGAGGAGTCTCAAAATGGTCGAGACATGAAGATTGATATATTGGAAGCCTATGTTTGGATATCGGAAGTGTTCTGGGTAAAATCGGGATTTTACCGGAGTACCGGGAGGTTACCGGAACCCCCCGGGAATCAAATGGGCCTTAGTGGGCCTAGGTGGAAGAGAGGAGAGGAGGCAAGGGCTGGCTGCGCGCCCCTCCCCCCTAGTCCGAATTGGACAAGGAGAGGGGGGTGGCGCCCCCCCCCCTTCCTTCCGTCTCCTCCACTCCTTCCCCCTCAAGTCCTAATCCAACTAGGAAAGGGGGGAGTCCTAGTCCCAATGGGAGTAGGACTCCTCCTGGCGCGCCCTCTCCCTTGGCCGGCCACACCCCCCTTGCTCCTTTATATACGGGGGCAGGGGGGCACCCTAGAGACACAACAATTGATCATTGATCTCTTAGCCGTGTGCGGTGCCCCCCTCCACCATAGTCCACCTCGATAATACTGTACCGGTGCTTAGGCGAAGCCCTGCGTCGGTAGAACATCAACATCGTCACCACGCCGTCGTGCTGACGAAACTCTCCCTCAACACTCGGCTGGATCGGAGTTCGAGGGACGTCATCGGGCTAAACGTGTGCTGAACTCGGAGGTGCCGTACGTTCGGTACTTGATCGGTCGGATCGTGAAGACGTACGACTACATCAACCGCATTGTGCTAACGCTTCCACTTTTGGTCTACGAGGGTACGTGGACAACACTCTCCCCTCTCATTGCTATGCATCACCATGATCTTGTGTGTGCGTAGGAAATTTTTTAAAATTACTATGTTCCCCAACAAAATGGTGGTCCTGTTCATTGGGAGGGGTGTGGCGTACCGCAAAATGGGACTCCACGGGATACTGTTCATCTCCACCGTCGACCTCCTCCAGCCTCCATGGGCTCCTGTTCATCCAGCCTCCACCACGCGCTACTCCACCGGCTACTGTTCAACCACCCCTCCACCGTCTATTGTTCATCCAGCCCTCCACACCACGGGGTCCTGTTCAACCACCCCTCCATGGGCACCCATCCACCGTCTACTGTTCATCCAGCCCTCCACCACACCATGGGTTCCTGTTCATCCAAAGGCAACGCCACCGCTCACTGTTCATCCACCCCCCCCCCCCCCCCCCGCAACGCTCACTGTTCATCCCAGAGGCAGCATCGACCGGCTTCAGTTAGAAGCAGTAGCGAAGGAATAGCTCGATCGGGTTCAGTTAATAGCCATCGATCGATCGCTCGGGTTCAGTAACGCGTAGCCTGCATTGCGATCGCTCGAGTTCAGTTAGAGCCCAACGCCTCGCTCGGGTTCAGTTAGAGCCAACGCCTCGCACACACGCGCATACGTGTACGAGAGAAACGCACATCGCTCGGCCCTCGACCTCCCACCGTAACTGGGAACTCCCTGAAATTTTCCTCCCCCTCACTTCTACCATGGTTTTTTCCGTCATGGACGGCCCAAAGAATGTCATGCAGCTGCGTCTCTGGCCCGCCCAGGACGAAAAGCCCATTTTATGTCATGATTTTTTTGTCATAGAAGTAGGATCCCACCACATCTATGATGATACCGGGTTTTGTCACAATTATCGTCATAGAAGTGTCATATGTATGACAGAAAAAAATTCGTTCGGCCAAAAATGTCACGGATGTGTCTTTTTTTTGTAGTGCACCTCCATAAACGAGAAACATATCCTTAGTCCTTTTTAGGTACTTCAGGATGTTCTTGACCGCTGTCCAGTGATCCACTCCTGGATTACTTTGGTACCTCCCTGCTAGACTTATAGCAAGGCACACATCAGGTATGGTACACAGCATTGCATACATGATAGAGCCTATGGCTGAAGCATAGGGAACATCTTTCATATTCTCTCTATCTTCTGCAGTGGTCGGGCATTGAGTCTTACTCAACTTCACACCTTGTAACACAGGCAAGAACCCTTTCTTTGCTTGATCCATTTTGAACTTCTTCAAAACTTTGTCAAGGTATGTGCTTTGTGAAAGTCCAATTAAGCGTCTTGATCTATCTCTATAGATCTTAATGCCTAATATGTAAGCAGCTTCACCGAGGTCTTTCATTGAAAAACTCTTATTCAAGTATCCCTTTATGCTATCCAGAAATTCTATATCATTTCCAATTAGTAATATGTCATCTACATATAATATCAGAAATGCTATAGAGCTCCCACTCACTTTCTTGTAAATACAGGCTTCTCCAAAAGTCCATATAAAACCAAATGCTTTGATCACACTATCAAAACGTTTATTCCAACTCCGAGAGGCTTGCACCAGTCCATAAATGGATCGCTGGAGCTTGCACACTTTGTTAGCTCCCTTTGGATCGACAAAACCTTCTGGTTGCATCATATACAACTCTTCTTCCAGAAATCCATTCAGGAATGCAGTTTTGACATCCATCTGCCAAATTTCATAATCATAAAATGCGGACAATTGCTAACATGATTCAGACAGACTTAAGCATCGCTACGGGTGAGAAGGTCTCACTATTGTCAACTCCTTGAACTTGTCGAAAACATTTTGTAACAAGTCGAGCTTTGTAGACAGTAATATTACCGTCAGCGTGAGTCTTCTTCTTGAAGATCCATTTATTCTCTATGGCTTGCCGATCATCGGGAAAGTCAACCAAAGTCCACACTTTGTTCTCATACATGGATCCCATCTCAGATTTCATAGCCTCAAGCCATTTTGCGGAATCTGGGATCATCATCGCTTCCTCATAGTTCGTAGGTTCGTCATGGTCAAGTAACATGACCTCCAGAACAGGATTACTGTACCACTCTGGTGCGGATCTTGCTCTGGTTGACCTACGAGGTTCGGTAGTAACTTGATCAGAAGTTTCATGATCATCATCATTAGCTTCCTCACTAATTCGTGTAGGAATCACTGGAACTGATTTTTGTGATGAACTAATTTCCAATAAGGGAGAAGGTACAGTTACCTCATCAAGTTCTACTTTCCTCCCACTCACTTCTTTCGAGAGAAACTCCTTCTCTAGAAAGGATCCATTCTTAGCAACGAATATCTTGCCTTAAGATCTGTGATAGAAGGTATACCCAACAGTCTCATTTGGGTATCCTATGAAGACACATTTCTCCGATTTGGGTTCGAGCTTATCAGGTTGAAGCTTTTTCACATAAGCATCGCAGCCCCAAACTTTAAGAGACGACAACTTGGGTTTCTTGCCAAACCACAGTTCATATGGTGTCATCTCAACGGATTTCAATGTACCCTATTTAACGTGAATGCAGCCGTCTCTAAAGCATAACCCCAAAACTATAGCGGTAAATCAGTAAGAGACATCATAGATCACCATATCTAATAAAGTGCGGTTACGACGTTCGGACACACCATTACGCTGTGGTGTTCCAGGTGGCGTGAGTTGCGAAACTATTCCACATTGTTTCAAATGAAGACCAAACTCATAACTCAAATATTCACCTCCATGATCAGATCGTAGAAACTTTATTTTCTTGTTACGATGATTTTCCACTTCACTCTAAAATTCTTTGAACTTTTCAAATGTTTCAGACTTATGTTTCATTAAGTAGATATACCCATATCTGCTCAAATCATCTGTGAAGGTCAGAAAATAACTATACCCGCCACGAGCATCAACACTCATCAGACCGCATACATCAGTATGTATTATTTCCAATAAGTCTATTGCTCGCTCCATTGTTCCGGAGAACGGAGTCTTAGTCATCTTGCCCATGAGGCATGGTTCGCAAGCATCAAGTGATTCATAATCAAGTGATTCCAAAAGCCCATCAACATGGAGTTTCTTCATGCGCTTTACACCAATATGACATAAACGGCAGTGCCACAAATAAGTTGCACTATCATTATTAAACTTGTATCTTTTGGCTTCAATACTATGAATATGTGTATCACTACTATGGAGATTCAAGAAAAATAGACCACTCATTAAGGGTGCATGACCATAAAAGATATTACTGATATAAATAGAACAACCATTATTCTTTGATTTAAATGAATAACCATCTCGCATCAAACAAGATCCAGATATATGTTCATGCTTAACGCTGCACCAATAATAACTATTCAGGTCTAAAACTAATCCCGAAGTAGTAGAGGTAGCCGTGCCGACCACGGTCACATCGACTTGGAACCATTTCCCACGCACATCCGTCATCTCGTCCTTAGGCATCTTGCTTAATCCGTAGCCCTGTTTCGAGTTGCAAAATATGAGCAAACAGAACCAGTATCAAATACCAGGCGCTACCATGAGCATTAATAAGTACACATCAATACATGTATATCAAATAGCTTTCACCTTGCCATCCTTATTATCCGCCAAAATACTTGTGCAAGTTCCGCTTCTAGTGACTAGTCCCTTGCAGTAGAAGCACTCTAGTCTCAGGCTAGGTCCAGACTGAGTTTCTTCACTTGAGGCAACAACTTGCTTACCGTTTCTTGAAGTTCCCGTTCTTCCCTTTGCCTTCCTTCTTGAAACTAGTGGTCTTGTTGACCATCAACACTGATGCTCCTTCTTGATTTCTACCGTCCAGCAACTTTTAGCATGCGAAGGCTGGGAATTGTCTTATCCATCCCTTGCATATTATAGTGCATCACGAAGTTTTTGTAGCTTGTGGCGGTGATTGAAGAAACTCTGTCAATGACACTATCATCAAGAAAATTAACTCCCAGTTGAGTCCAAGTGGTTGTTGGTACCTAGACATTCTGAGTATGTTCACTCACAGAACTATTCTCCTCATCTTGCAACTATAGAATTATTTGGAGACTTCATATCTCTCAATCCGGGTGAAAGTGCGTTATATCGACTAGAGGGGGGTGAATAGGCGATTTTTATGAAAATTCTTCACTGAGGAATTTGCAGGTGAGGAAATTACTTAGCGAAGAACCACTAGCAGCGAAATAAGTACTCAAAAGTAAACATATCAGAGCACAAGCATAGTCATCATGATGAAATGAAGACAAGCACAGAGTACAGAAAGCGTAAACACAGGATAACACAGGATGAAGACAAACAGACTAAAGAAATTGAACTGAGGGATTTGAGAAAGTCTTCAGTCAAAGTCTTAAAACACAAATATGAACAAGCACTCAACACAGTTATGAGGATGAAAGAGTTGAGGAAATAGAACCAGTGAGCTTGGTGAAGAC
This sequence comes from Triticum urartu, assembly GCF_003073215.2. Taxonomy (NCBI): domain Eukaryota; kingdom Viridiplantae; phylum Streptophyta; class Magnoliopsida; order Poales; family Poaceae; genus Triticum; species Triticum urartu. The sequence continues at coordinate 210,437,039 of NC_053024.1, forward strand.
AATGATTTGGTAGACCAGTTCCAACTGCTGTCTCGGTTGTACGTCTGGTTGGAGCGGCTAGGTATTTAAACTTGAGGACACACAGTCCTGGACACACAATCCTCACCGTATTCTCCTTGAGCTAAGGTCACACAGACCTCGCCCAATCACTCGTGGTAAGTCTTCAGATGACTTCCGAACCTTCACAAACTTGGTCACTCGGTGATCCACAATTCCTGTTGGATGCTCTAGACCTTGACGCCTAGCCGTCTGGAAGAAGCACAGTCTTCAAAGGTAACAAGCGTCGGATCCACGCAGGATCAATCTCTTCAGTGATGCTCAATCACTAGGGGTTTGTAGGTGTTTGGGTTTGGGTTTGGGTTTTCCACACTTGATGATTTTCACTCAAAGTCCTCGAAGGATGGGATGCTCTCAAATGACAAGTGTCAGTTTCTCTCGGAGCAGCCAACCAGCTAGTGGTTGTAGGGGCGGCTATTTATAACCTAGGGAGCAGCCCGACATGATAAAACATAAATGCCCTTCAATGATATGACCGTTAGGTGGGTAGATATTTTGGGACAGCTGGCACAAAGCACAGCAATGGTCGGAAATTTGAGTATCAAATTCCTCAGGACTATCATGTTCCTCACTATGTAGGCAATCCGCACTGGCGAATTCCTAACTCCTCAGTCAGAACAAATTCCTCAGAGACCAGAAGAACTTCGTCTCTTTCACTGAAGAATATGACTGAACTGTATGAGATTTCCAATGGCTTCACTCGAAGGGATTGGTAGGTGTAGGATTTTGAGTTGAGCATCACATGGAAATTTTTCCTTAGTATTTCCTCGACCCCCTTTAACAGTACGGTGTTTCCTATGACTCAAGAAATACAAAATGAAACTATAAAAACAAAAGTCTTCATGCTTCATGTTCCTCGAATGAATACCAAGTCTTCAGGATTGCACCAATTTCTTCACTTTCAAAGTCTTCAGAAAGTCTTCAGAAATCCAAAGTCTTCAGTCGAGGAACCTCATTTTTAGGGGTCGACTTTCTCTATAAATATCAAACTCCTCATAGACTTATAGACCTGTGTATACTCAGAAATACATTAGTCCCTTAACCTATAAGTCTTCAATACACCAAAATCACTAAGGGGCACTAGATGCACTTACAATCTCCCCCTTTTTGGTGATTGATGACAATATAGGTTAAGTTTTCAACGGGGATAAACATATGAAGTGTAAATACTGATATTGAGGAATTTGATTGCAAGATATAGAAGAACTCCCCTTGAAGATGTGCATGATGAGGAATTTGCTTTTGAAGCATTGCACACTTGAAGAGTAGAATCATGGAGATCTCCCCCTATATCTTGTAATTCATACACGCATTCGACATATCATAATGAAGAATTTGGAATGCATGATGAAATATGGTGACTGATGTAATTCAGCATGCGTGCATTAACATATATGAGGAATAAGCATGCAGAAAAACACATCAAAAATATTAGAGCACCATCGGGTTTAAGTTTACAACTCGATCCAATAAGGTTTTAGAAGAACGAGAGTTGTAACTTAGCAAAAAAATGCCCATATAGACAGACCCGCTTGAAGACTAACTCAAAATTCTCCCCCTTTGTCATTGAATGACCAAAAGGATCGAAAATGAGGACTAACGCCCCTGAAGAATATCAAGTTCATGAAGGAGCACCAGCGTTGTTGGGGTCGTTTGTCATGGAAGGGCCTGCGGCAGTGTCGTCCAGGTCTTCATGCTCGTCGGTGTCGCGCGATGAAGAATAGGAGCTGGACACCAAAGGAGGAACCTTGACCTTCTTGTATTTCTTCGGTGGAGGTGCAGACCAGTCAAAATCTTCCTTAAGACCCATTGCCTTAAGATCTTCATCACCATACAGATGTGACAGAATGGCCCAGGTGCGACCAAAAACTTCATGGAGGTAGTAATGGTTTTTCTTCACTGCATTGTGTGTGGCAGTCATGTTGTGAAGAAATGAACCAAACTGACGCTTAACCCATTTATGGTTTCGATCCACCTTCTGGTGAAGACTAAGCAAAAGCTCACGGTTAGTCATCACACAAGGAGCAGTCGCTTGAGGAGTAGACTTGGGTGCATTGGCAGCAGAGTCATGTGTGGCAGAGTCATCATTGGTGGAATAAGATGCGGCTTTGTGAAACTGACCATCCAATGGACGAATGCCTTCATCAATGACAGCAGGAGCCTTGCCCTTTTCATCAGTTGAAGTAAAAGTCTGCTTGAGGACTTCAATCGGGGGCAAGTAGCTGAGGTGATTCTGAAAATCAGCCTTCTAGTTGAGTGAAGACCTTGTCCTGAGGAATCTCATAATCCAAGGTGCATAAGGCTTCAGCTCAAACAGAGAAAGTGCAGCATTTGCCAGAGTCCTCATAAAGAAATCGTGATAATTGATAGGAATGCTATGTATGATGTTGAATAGCAGATTCTTCATGATGCCAACTATTTCCTCATCAAATGAGTCGTGGCCTTTGATGGGACTCATTGTCCTCGTCAGAATGCGATAGACAGTCCGAGGCACATATAGTAATTCCTTCACGAGGAATTTGGTTCGTGGGGCCTGACCTGGCTTCAAAGGCTTCATCAGAACTTGCATGTAGTGATTTGTAAGCTCGGGTTCACTGTAGATGGAATAAGCAGCTTCAAGGGGAGGACTGAGTGGTGAAGCATGAAGCAATTCAATAGCTGGTGCCGTGTAGTGAGTGTTTTCAAACATCCAGTCCAGCACCCATGAATTCACATCTTCAGAATTTCCTGTGATGTGTAGCGTCGCATAAAATTGAAGAATGAGTTCTTCATTCCAATCACATATGTCAGTGCAGAAATTTAACAGTCCAGCGTCGTGAAGAACACTGAGGACTGGCTCGAAGCACGACAGAGATTCCATATCCACGTGAGGAATGTGCTCATGGTAGAAGATTTTGTCTTTGTTAAACAGCACTGAGGAATAGAAAGTAGCATGGCTAGCAGTCCAGAAATGCCTTTTCCTAATGCGAGCAGAGTCATAGGGGTTGTAGCCTATGAAGAATACGTGCTCGCCGAAGAAATCATCAGCCTTGAATTTTTGCTTCCTGGAGAATGGATCCTTTTGGCTTGGGTAGAGGAGTGTTAGTGAGTTGCATCACAACCTCAGGAATCACAATCTCAGGTTCTTCAGGCTGAGGAATTTCTGGTTCCTCTTCAGTGGCAGTCTGCGTCTTCAGATGTTCAGTAGCAGTAGTTTCTTCAGCACTAGTGGCTGGAATTTCTTCACGGACATACGAAGTGGGGTGAGTTTCTTCAGAGCCCATTTGAACAGTTTGTGCAGGGGATTGAGGTATTTGCTGTAAAGGTGTGAACAGTGGAGAGTTGGGTGCTGACTTTCCCAAAATTCATCACTTAGCACAGGTGTGGTGCAGCCAATGTCCACATCTTCATCTTCCATTTCTTCAACGCCAGCCTCTTCAGCTGTGAACTGAGGCATAGGCGAGGAAACAACTGGTGTTGAAGGGATTTGATCCGCTTCAATTTCTTCATCCATATGCTCTGACAAAGCAGCAGAAGGATTTTCTTCATCAGATCCGCTAGGGATCACATATTCTTCATCAAAAGGAATAAGGTCCTTTGATGGCATGGTTGAGATCGGAACAGCATCAATGGGATTTGCGAACGAACTTGTCATAGACTTCATTTTCTTCAGAGCTGAAGAATCTGAAGTAGCTGATGCTTTCCTTTTCTTCACAGCCGCACGCTCTGCAGCCTTGGTCTTCTTCACATCTCATGCAGATGGAAGGATCGGAGTTGGTGTAGGCGCAGGAGGAGCAGAGGAATCTGGTTGATTTTCTTCAGGCACAACTGATGCAGTTGCCCTGACTTCTTCATTTTCTTCAGGCGCACCACTAGTGGATGCCTTGGCAATTTCTTCAACGGCTGGAATGCAGTCATCAGCCCTGGAACTCACATTTTCTTCAGCAGCCTGAAAGTCATCAGCGGTGCTGGCATGTTCTTTAGTTGGCTGAGCAGATGCTTCAGCCTGAGGAATTTCCTGTTGCGTTGGGGCTGCAACATGTGAGGTGAAATTATTAGCAAGTCTCACAAAACGAATCTTGGCTCCAAGCCAATCAGTGCGGTATGCGTCAAATTCATCACTGGGTTTCTTGATCTCAGTTTGAATAGTGACAAGTTCTTCAGTTGTCATAGAGACAACGTTTTTCTTCAGATAGCGCTCCTTCTTGTACTGCGCTTTCTTGATTTGCCTGGCCTTCTCAAACTTCCATTTTTCTTCTTGGATGAAATGGGTCAGAATGTGACTTTGGCCAGGAGTCAACTTGAAATCAGGCATAGGAGTGTTTGGGTCCTTGTGCCAAAGATCAATATAGTCGAGGATCAACGTTGGATCCAAAAGCAGTGGCACATTTGTGCCTTTGGCGCTGGCGGCCCTGACTTGCCTATCTCTGATGATCTCAGCAAGTTCTTCATCATCAGCTTCGTCTTCTTCAGACGGCACTTGGAAGGCGACCTGCTTCTTTTGAGGACTAGGGCGAGGACCTCGTCCAGCAGTGTCCTTTGTCTTCAGCGGAGAGGGTCCTGTTGAAGAATTGGGTGCAGCTGAGGAACTAGCTGAAGCTCCTGAGGCAATAGAGATGCATGTAGTCCTTTGGCACGTGGCAAGATGCACAGGTGCAGAGGACTTTGTCGGAGCAGCTGAGGACTCTGGAGGAGCTGAGGATTTTGGAGGAGCAGGAGCGGCATGAGGAATTGGCCTTGAGGGCTTTGAAGATTCTGGCCGTGAGGGCATTGCTGAGGAACTTGGCCTTGAGGGCACTGAAGGTGAAGCACTTGGCTTGCGTGCAGGCTTATTTGACACGGCCTTCTTAGGCTTGACAGAGGCCTCAGCGGTAGCAGCAGCAGAGTCTTCATTGAATTTCCTCACAGCTTCTCTGGCTTGTCTAGCCAACTTGTCCTGGCGCTTGGCCCATTCATCAGGATAATCCTCACCACGCTTGAGGCTGGTGGGATCAGCTATTTGGCCAAGTGGCAATGGAGGTCTTGGGCATGGAGGATTGAGTGCGAATTTCTTCATGTATTTGGGAGTAACATATCTGTATTCCCTCCACTCTCTTGCCCATCTCCTCTCTATCCTCTGCATGCGCACCTTGCGCTGATTTTTGTCCTCTTTTCCAAACTTGGCCTCATCAGGAGTGCAGTAATCTTTGTATATGTCATCATGGATTTCAAACGCTGTGTTGACATTTGGCTTCTTTCCTCCTTTCTGTGGCTTCTTACCATCAGCCATTTTCTTCAGTTGAGGAATTTGAACAATCGAATTCTCTGAAGAAGTATGCAATTTTTCTTCGAGGAACGCTGCAATGAGTTAAGTTGATGAGAACATAGTGATTCAGCAGCGGACATGAGTACCTGTGAACAGAGTATAGTTGCGAGGAATTTGGAGAGGTCATATGCGTTCTCAGAAGGTTTTGTAAAAAGAACAAGTTTGAGGAATTTGACCAGACTAGTCTTGAAGAATTTCACTGAGCGTTCTTAGTCTTAGGTTCCAGAGTTGTACAGATCAGAAATCTGCACAATTGAGGAATCTTGAAGAGAAATTTGCAGCTTAGAGAAATGAATCAAGAACAGATGACATGTGAGGTGTTTTAGTGTGTGAAGATATGAAGAAAAACACCTTTGAAGATTTTATAGAAATCATTTGAATCAACTTGGGCAGTAAAAGTAACTTTTAATTACCCTAGATGAAGAACACGACGAACTGGAATGTGGAGATGTGAAGTTCGTCAGTGCAGATCTTCCACGCCCTAACTCGGTGGAGGAAGACGGCTACGGTGGCGGCGGAGTGAAGATTTCCGCGGCCGACGCGAGTACGGCGGCGACGAGGTTGAGGCAGTGAAGCTGTTCCTCACCGGCAACGATGAAGTAGCGGCGGTGCTAGGGTTTGAGAAGCTCGAGCTGGAGACGGAGGTCGAGCGAAGTAAAGGAAGTGAGGAAGGGGAGAGGGGGTATTTATAACCACGGTGAAAAACTGTTCGCCCAAAGAATTTGGACGAACGTGCCCCTGACCCTTCTCATTCGCATGACATGTGTCACCCATGTACTGAGAAGTGGAGATCGTGTTAGATCGTGGGTGAATAGATAAGTATATCGTGGGATGCGGAACGGTTTGAGCGGCAAAGCCGAAAATTTGGATAAGATAAGTTTCAATGTTCCGTTCGCAAATTCTTCAGCTAACAAGGACACAGTGAAGATTTTGAACGAGTTTCAAATAGAATGCACATGAAGAATTTGTGAATAGATTGGGTTGAGTTCAGCAAAGAGGGGGAAGGGTCCGATCACATTCACTTAGCAGAAAAACCAACTTGAAGAATTAGCAATAAGTGAATGTTGTAGAGGACATAAACTCATATATATATATAGCCAATGAAGAAAAACGACGGAAACAGTGAAGACAATGCAAAGTTGAAGAATTTGAACAACTGAGGAATTTTAACTTTTGGTGGTGGCGTGACCCACCGTATAAGACTGATGATTTCAGACACCGCGTACAATTGTCGTAGGGTTCTGAGAATCAAATTCTTCGTTAATTTCTTCACACTTAGAGTGTTATTCTTCATTGATTGAAGAAAAACGTTTCTTCATGTGTTGCACATCTAAGTCATCAATTTTGCATAAGTGTTAGGATGAGTGTCCTTTTCAGAGAACATTCGAAGATTCTAGGATATTTAGCTCACACCACAACTTGCTAAATCTCTTCTCATCCAAGGGCTTTGTGAATATATCGGCTAGCTGTTCTTCAGTCTTCACATGCTCAATAGAAATGTCGCCCTTCAACACATAATCACGAAGAAAATGATGACGAATCTGAATGTGCTTTGTCTTCGAGTGCTGAACTAGGTTGTGAGCAATCTTGATGGCACTCTCATTGTCACAGAAGAGAGGCACATTCTTCATGTTGACGCCGTAGTCCTAGAGAGTTTGCTTCATCCATAGCAATTGAGCACAGCAAGAACCAGCGGCAATGTACTCAGCTTCAGTGGTGGATAGTGATACGCAGTTCTGTTTCTTCAAGGACCAACAGACCAAAGATCGTCCGAGGAAATGACATGTACCAGATGTTGACTTGTGGTCCACACGATCACCAGCATAGTCAGAGTCAGAATATCCGATGAGATCAAAAGCCGAGCCCTTGGGGTACCATAATCCAAGTGTTGGTGTGTGAGCTAGATATCGAAGAATATGCTTCACAGCCTTATGGTGTGATTCCTTCGGTGTAGCTTGAAATCAGGCACACATGCAAACACTAAGCATAATATCTGGCCTAGATGCACATAAGTACAATAAAGAACCAATCATGGAGCGGTATACCTTATGATCGAAGTCGATACCATTTTCATCAGTGCACAGATGGCCATTTGTGGGCATAGGAATTTTGACGCCTTTGCAATCTTGCATGCCGAATTTCCTCAGTACATCCTTGAGGTATTTCTCCTGAGATATGAATATGCCATTGCTTTGTTGACGAATTTGAAGACCTAAGAAGAATTTCAATTCTCCCATCATAGACATTTGATATTCTTCACTCATCATATAGGCAAATTCATCACTATAACGTTGGTCAGTACAGCCAAAGATAATATCATCAACATATATTTGGCACAAACAATTCATGATCATAAGATTTAGTGAAAATAGTAGGGTCGAGTGAACCGGGTTTGAAGCCTTTCTTCATAAGGAATTCCTTCAAAGTATCATACCACGCCTGTGGGGCCTGCTTGAGGCCATAGAGGGCCTTATTGAGTCTGAAGACTTTGTCAGGATGCTTTGGATCTTCAAGACCTGGGGGTTGAGCAACATATACTTCTTCCTCAAGCTTACCATTGAGGAATGCACGTTTCACATCCATTTGATATAGAGTGATATCATGATGGTTAGCATAACCAAGTAATATGCGAATAGCCTCAAGTCTAGCAACAGGTGCAAAAGTTTCATCAAAATCAATTCCTTCAACCTGTGTGTAGCCTTGAGCTACAAGTCGTGCCTCATTCCTTACCACGAGGCCATTTTCATCTTGCTTGTTGCGATAGATCCATTTTGTGCCAATGATATTGTGCTTGCGAGGATCTGGACGTTTGACCAGTTCCCAGACGTTGTTGAGCTCGAACTGATGTAATTCTTCTTGCATGGCCTAAATCTACCCAGGCTCCAGAAATGCTTCATCTACCTTAGTGGGCTCTGTGATAGAGACAAAAGCATAGTGCCCACAAAAGTTAGATAAATGTGAAGCTTTTGAGCGTGTGAGAGGACCTGGCGCTTTGATGTCATTGATGACCTTTTCAACTTGCACTTCTTTTGCAACGCGAGGATGAGCTGGTTGTCGTTGAGGAATTTGATCAGCATTTTCTTCAGCACCATTTTCTTCAGTATTTTCTTCAGGTGCATTAGCTCGACGTTCTTCATGTTCTGGAATGAATTCTTCAATAGATTCTTCAGTAGGAATGACATCCTCAGTAGCCTTGAACTTGATAGTTTCCTCAGGTGCTAGTTCATCTATCACAGAAGGTAGGTGCTCTCTTTGCAAGCCATTAGTTTCATCGAACTGCACATCTACAGTTTCAACAACCTTGTGAAGAACGTTGTTGAAGACTCTGTAGGTGTGCGAGTCCTTTCCGTAACCAAGCATGAAACCTTCATGTGCTTTCGGTGCAAATTTTGAGTTGTGATGAGGATCTCTAATCCAACATTTAGCACCGAAGACTTTGAAATAACTTACATTGGGTTTCCTGTCAGTGAGGAGTTCATAGGCAGTCTTTTTGAAGAATTTGTGAAGATATACTATGTTGATGATGTGGCATGCAGTATCAATTGCATGAATCCAGAAACGACGAGGTGTCTTGTATTCATCAAGCATAGTGCGAGCCATCTCAACAAGAGTTCTGTTCTTACGCTCCACGACGCCATTCTGCTGAGGAGTATAAGGAGAAGATAACTCATGAGTGATACCAAGTTCATCAAGATAGTCATCAAGACCAGAATTCTTGAACTCAGTTCCATTGTCACTTCTGATGTTCTTGATCTTCACACCAAAGTTGGTTGAAGCCCTCGAGGAAAATCGTTTGAAGACTTCCTGCACTTCATGTTTGTAAGTGACAATGTGTACCCATGTGTAACGAGAGTAATCATCAACAATAACAAAGCCATATAGAGATGCATCATTTGTAACAGCAGAATAATGGTTAGGGCCAAAAAGATCCATATGAAGCAATTCAAATGGTCGAGTGGTAGTCATGATTGTCTTCGCTGGATGCTTGGCCTTGGTCATCTTTCCAGCTCCACAGGCTCCGCATAAGTGATCCTTGAGGAATTTGACATTCTCAATGCCAATGACATGCTTCTTCTTCGCAAGCATGTGCAAATTCCTCATGCCTGCATGACCAAGTCGTCGATGCCAGAGCTAGCCTTCTGAAGCTTTTGCAAGTAGGCACACGGCTGGTTGTGGTCATGTAGAGAAATCAACAATATACAAGTCTCCTCTCCTAAAGCCTTCGAAGACTTTGGAATTGTCAGCTTCCATGATCACAACACAACGATACTTGCCAAAGACAACTACCATATCAAGATCGCAAAGCATTGAGACAGACATGAGGTTGTATCCTAAGGACTCGACAAGCATGACTTTGTCCATGTGTCGATCCTTTGAGATCGCAACCTTACCTAGACCCAATACCTGACTTTTGCCTTTGTCAGCGAAGATGATATGCTTCAGATGCGACAGAGATAATGGACCATCCATCAATAGATTCTTGTCACCAGTCATGTGATTTATACATCCACTATCGAGGACCCACTTAGTGGCTTTGGGTTGATCATCCTGCAGATGAATTAGTGCAACTTACGAACTCATATACTTCATTAGTGAAGAATATGACATCAAATCATCAGATCAATTTCATCAAGCGATAGAACAGATAAAGCAGTATGAGGACATGAGAAATGAAAGTTCATTTCTTCATGGTTAGCCTATGTCCTATCAGGCACATTCAGGTCTCCAGCAAATTCTTCAGACAATTACGTACGTCTGGAGACCTGACCCTGCAGAAGAGATGTCAGTGAGGCAATCAAAGGTTTGTTGAACATTTTCATTGCCGAGTCTTTTGAAGCGATTGAAGAGATTGCGAAGAACATCAACTCAAGAGTCACGCTGTGTTGATACTCCTTCATTGACTTTGGACAGCCTATCCCAGATAATCTTAGCAGTTTCCAAAGCACTCACTCTTCCATACTGTCCTTTGCTCAGATGGCCACATATGATATTCTTCGCTTGAGAGTCGAGTTGCTTGAATCTCTTCACATCAGCAACATTCAGAGAAGGTGTGACTGAGGGAGCACCATTTTCCACAACATACCAGAGATCATTATCAATTGCCTCAAGATGCATTCGCATCTTATTCTTCCAGTAGGGGTAGTCTGTCCCATCGAAGGTAGGACACCCAGTAGAGACCTTGATCATACTCGTGGTCGACATAACTAAAACTCCAGGCAGTTAAACCAAAATCACACAGAACAAGGGAGTACCTTGCTTTGATACCAATTGAAAGTGCGTTATATCGACTAGAGGGGGGTGAATAGGCGATTTTTATGAATTCTTCACTGAGGAATTTGCAGGTGAGGAAATTCCTTAGCGAAGAACCACTAGCAGCGGAATAAGTACTCAAAAGTAAACATATCAGAGCACAAGCATAGTCATCATGATGAAATGAAGACAAGCACAGAGTACAGAAAGCGTAAACACAGGATAACACAGGATGAAGACAAACAGACTGAAGAAATTGAACTGAGGGATTTGAAAAAGTCTTCAGTCGAAGTCTTCAAACGCAGATATGAACAAGCACTCAACACAATTATGAGGAAATGAAAGAGTTGAGGAAATAGAACCAGTGAGCTTGGTGAAGACAATGATTTGGTAGACCAGTTCCAACTGTTGTCTCAGTTGTACGTCTGGTTGGAGCGGCTAGGTATTTAAACCTGAGGACACACAGTCCCGGACACACAGTCCTCACCGTATTCTCCTTGAGCTAAGGTCACATAGACCTCTCCCAATCATTCGTGGTAAGTCTTCAGGTGACTTCCGAACCTTCACAAACTTGGTCACTTGGCGATCCACAATTCCTCTTGGATGCTTTAGACCTTGACGCCTAACCGTCTAGAAGAAGCACAGTCTTCAAAGGTAACAAGCGTCGGATCCACGCAGGATCAATCTCTTCAGTGATGCTCAATCACTAGGGGTTTGCAGGTGTTTGGGTTTGGGTTTGGGTTTTCCACACTTGATGATTTTCACTCAAAGTCCTCGGAGGATGGGATGCTCTCAAATGACAATTGTCAGTTTCTCTCGGAGCAGCCAACCAGCTAGTGGTTGTAGGGGGCGGCTATTTATAGCCTAGGGCGCAGCCCGACATGATAAGACATAAATGCCCTTCAATGATATGACCGTTAGGTGGGTAGATATTTTGGGACAGCTGGCACAAAGCACAGCAACGGTCGGAAATTTGAGTATCAAATTCCTCAGGGCTATCATGTTCCTCACTATGTAGGCAATCCGCACTGGCGAATTCCTAACTCCTCAGTCAGAACAAATTCCTCAGAGACCAGAAGAACTTCGTCTCTATCACTGAAGAATATGACTGAACTGTATGAGATTTCTAATGGCTTCACTCGAAGGGATTGGTAGGTGTAGGATTTTGAGTTGAGCATCACATGGAAATTTTTCCTTGGTATTTCCTCGACCCCCTTTAACATTACGGTGTTTCCTACGACTCAACAAAGAGAAAATGAAATTATAAAAACAAAAGTCTTCATGCTTCATGTTCCTCGAATGAATACCAAGTCTTCAGGATTGCACCAATTTCTTCACTTTCAAAGTCTTCAGAAAGTCTTCAGAAATCCAAAGTCTTCAGTCGAGGAACCTCATTTTTAGGGGTCGACTTTCTCTGTAAATATCAAACTCCTCATAGACTTATAGACCTGTGTACACTCAGAAACACATTAGTCCCTTAACCTATAAGTCTTCAATACACCAAAATCACTAAGGGGCACTAGATGCACTTACAGGAGAGGGGGCGCGGCCTACCCTGGCCGCCCCTCCTCTTCTCCACTAAGGCCCATCTTGGCCCATTAAACCCCCGGGGGGTTCCGGTAACCCCCGGTACTCCGGTAAAATCCCGATTTCACTCGGAACCTTTCCGATGTCCGAATATAGTCGTCCAATATATCGATCTTTACGTCTCGACCATTTTGAGACTCCTCGTCATGTCCCCGATCTCATCCGGGACTCCGAACTCCTTCGGTACATCAAAACTCATAAACTCATAATATAACTGTCATCGAAACCTTAAGCGTGCGGACCCTACGGGTTCGAGAAGAATGTAGACATGACCGAGACACGTCTCCGGTCAATAACCAATAGCGGAACCTGGATGCTCATATTGGCTCCTACATATTCTACGAAGATCTTTATCGGTCAGACCGCATAACAACATACGTTGTTCCCTTTGTCATCGGTATGTTACTTGCCCGAGATTCGATCGTCGGTATCTTAATACCTAGTTCAATCTCGTTACCGGCAAGTCTCTTTACTCGTGCCGTAATACATCATCTCGCAACTAACTCATTAGTTGCAATGCTTGCAAGGCTTAGGTGATGTGCATTACCGAGAGGGCCCAGAGATACCTCTCCGACAATCGGAGTGACAAATCCTAATCTCGAAATACGCCAACCCAACATGTACCTTTGGAGACACCTGTAGAGCTCCTTTATAATCACCCAGTTACATTGTGACGTTTGGTAGCACACAAAGTGTTCCTCCGGTAAACGGGAGGTGCATAATCTCATAGTCATAGGAACATGTATAAGTCATGAAGAAAGCAATAGCAACATACTAAACGATCGAGTGCTAAGCTAACGGAATGGGTCAAGTCAATCACATCATTCTCCTAATGATGTGATCCTGTTAATCAAATAACAACTCTTTGTCTATGGTTAGGAAACATAACCATCTTTGATTAACGAGCTAGTCAAGTAGAGGCATACTAGTGACACTCTGTTTGTCTATGTATTCACACATGTATTATGTTTCCGGTTAATACAATTCTAGCATGAATAATAAACATTTATCATGAAATAAGGAAATAAATATTAACTTTATTATTGCCTCTAGGGCATATTTCCTTCAGCAATGACATCAAAAAACGGACAAGCCATGAAAACATCATGCTAGCTATCTTACGATCATGCAAAGCAATATGACAATGAATGCTCAAGTCATGTATATGATGATGATGGAAGTTGCATGGCAATATATCTCGGAATGGCTATGGAAATGCCATGATAGGTAGGTATGGTGGCTGTTTTGAGGAAGGTATATGGTGGGTTTATGGTACCGGCGAAAGTTGCGCGGTACTGGAGAGGCTAGCAATGATGGAAGGGTGAGAGTGCGTATAATCCATGGACTCAACATTAGTCATAAAGAACTCACATACTTATTGCAAAAATCTATTAGTCATCGAAACAAAGTACTACGTGCATGCTCATAGGGGGATAGATTGGTAGAAAAAGACCATCGCTCGTCCCCGACCGCCACTCATAAGGAAGACAATCAATAAATAAATCATGCTCCGACTTCGTTACATAACGGTTCACCATACGTGCATGCTACGGGAATCACAAACCTCAACACAAGTATTTCTACAATCCACAACTACCCACTAGCATGACTCTAATATCACCATCTTTATATCGCAAAACTATTGCAAGGAATCAAACATATCATATTCAGTGATCTACAAGTTTTATGTAGGATTTTATGACTAACCATGTGAATGACCAGTTTCGGTCATCTCTCTAAATAGATATAAGTGAAGCAAGAGAGTTTAATTCTTTCTACAAAAGATATTCCCATGCTCTAACAAGTATAAGTGAAGCAAAAGAGCATTCTACAAATGGCGGTTGTATATGTAAAGAGAAACAGGTAATCCAAGCTTCAAATGATATAAGTGAAGCACATGAAGCATTCTATAAAGCCATACTCAAAAGATATAAGTGAAGTGCAATGAGCATTCTATAAATCAACCAAGGACTATCTCATACCAGCATGGTGCATAAAAGAAAAATGAAAACTAAATGCAAAAGACGCTCCAAGATTGCACATATCGCATGAATGAAACGAATCCGAAAACATACCGATACTTGTTGAAGAAAGAGGGGATGCCTTCCCAGCATCCCCAGGCTTAGACGCTTGAGTCTCCTTGAATATTTACTTGGGGTGCCTCGGGCATCCCCAAGCTTGAGCTCTTGCCTCTCTTCCTTCTTCTCACATCGAGACCTTCTTGATCATCGAACACTTCATCCACACAAAACTTCAACAGAAAACTCGGTAAGATCCGTTAGTATAATAAAGCAAATCACTACTCTAAGTACTGTTGCAAACCAATTCATATTTTGTTTTTGCATTGTGTTTACTGTAATATAACTTTTCCATGGCTTAATCCATTGATATAAATTGATAGTTTCATCAAAACAAGCAAACTATGCATCAAAAACAGAATCTGTCTACAACAGAACAGTCTGTAATAATCTGAACATTCACCATACTTCTGATACTTTAACAATTCTACCAAAACTAGGAAAAATAAAAAATTTGTATAGGAAGACAGTGCAAAAAGAATCAGAACCATTTGACGTTCCAGCTAAAAATGTAAAATCGCGCACTACAGCCAAAGTTTCTGTCCTGCACCATACAAACCATCAAGCAAATGTAAACATCCTAAAGGCAAACCTTGGCACATTATTTTTATAATACAAGGATGATTATTTTTATTGAAAAGTTTCTGTAATCAAGATTCACAAAGTTTCCGTGAGCATGAACAAAGTTCAAGGCTAGCTCCCACTTCAACAATGCTTGTCTTTCTCACTTTCGCTTTCCTTTTTGAAAAAGTTTTGGGTTCCCCTCTTTATTTTTGTTGTTTTTAAACTATATAAAAGCACTCAACAGAAATAAATGACTCTCTAAAACTTCCGGGTTGTCTCCCTGGCAGCGCTTTCTTTAAAGCCATTAAGCTAGGCATATAGTGCTCAAGTAATGAATCCACCCGGATCCCAAGGTATATCAAAGCCAATTTTAATTAACAATGATTTATAATTTAGTAGTGAGCACAAAGTAACATATATCATGCAATAACGAAGTCTAACTCTCTTCCTATGCATCGGCATGTCATAAAAGAACAATTCATGCACACAAAGTAAAGGCCAATGCATAGTATAAACAGTTTCTTGCAATTTTATCATATTGGAAACATAGAGAGGTGGAGATATAGTTCCTCTCTCATAATAATTGCAAGTAGGAGCAGCAAGCACATGCATATTATATTCATAAAAATCATCATGTGCAACGGTAAAAGGCAACCCATCAATATAATCCTTAATAAGTGCAAACTTCTCCGATATAGTGTAGTCGGGAGAATTCAAAAAGATAATAGGACTATCATGCGTGGGTGCAATAGCAACAATTTCATGTTTAACATAAGGAACTATAGCAAGTTCATCTCCATAATCATAATTCATATTGGCATCTTGTCCACAAGCATAGCAAGCATCATCAAAAAGGGATATTTCAAGAGAATCAATGGGATCATAACAATCATCCTTCGGTAAGAACGAAGGGGGATTAAACAATGTATGAGTTGAAGAGTTACTCTCATTAGAAGGTGGGCACGGGTAGCTAATCCGCTCTTCCTCCTTTTGTTCTTCGCTCTCCTCATCATCTCTTTCATCCAATGAGCTCACAGTTTCATCAATTCTTCTTCCATAGATTCCTGCAAAATAGTAGTCTCTTCTTGGACAGTGGAGACTTTCTTAATAAGCGCATTAATTTCATAATTGTATTCATAATTCTCATAACAATATTTCAGGATAGCTAAATTTTCAGGTCTATAAACAGCATCATCAAAATCTTCAAAATCTTTAAACATAGATTCAATTTCATAAGCACCCATAACAGCAACAAATTCTTCTATTTGTTCCACATCATAGTAATCATATATACCATTAGCATAAGAAGCTAAGGTTTCATTATCATTAAATTCACATGAAAAGGGAAGGTGTGGAGCCTTCACCTTAGAGCAACAAGTATAATCATATCTCAAGCATAGTTGCCTAGCATACCAATTCAATATATGATTTTGATCCCATAATAGTTTCCCTTTTTGTGTCAGGCGGTAATCCCTAAAGTATTGACGTTGATCCAACGTTACTCCCATTACATAATTGAATGGGGTTTTCTCAGGATTATTAAAGTAGTACATAATATCTTTCACATAACCAGCATCGAGGGTTTTAGGAGGTTCCCCATCTCCATGAGCAGAAAGTACACCTAATTTTTTGGGTATTTTGTGTTCCATATCCATAACTAAAGATAAAGAACAACTAAGAATAGAAAATAAAAATTACTTAGTGATAAAGCAAATAAGCACACACGAGAATATTCACCCCACGCTATTGCTCCCCGCAACGGCGCCAGAAAAAGGTCTTGATAACCCACAAGTATAGGGGATCGCAACAGTTTTCGATAAGTAAGAGTGTCGAACCCAACGAGGAGCTAAAGGTAGAACAAATATTCCCTCAAGTTCTATCGACCACCGATACAACTCTACGCACGCTTGACGTTCGCTTTACCTAGAACAAGTATGAAACTAGAAGTACTTTGTAGGTGTTGTTGGATAGGTTTGCAAGATAATAAAGATTACGTAAATGAAAAGTAGGGGCTGTTTAGATAAAAGAAACAATAAAGTAAATATAGCAAGTGTGGAAAAGTGGTGGTAGGAGTTGTGAAATTGCCCATAAGCAATTGACTACTTTACTAGACCGATAGCAAGTATTATGTGGGAGAGGCCACTGCTAGCATGTCATCCCTGACTTGGAATTCTATGCACTTATGATTGGAACTATTAGCAAGCATCCGCAACTACTAATGTTCATTAAGGTAAAACCCAACCATAGCATTAAGATATATTGGTCCCCCTTCAATCCCGTATGCATCAATTTCTATGCTAGGTTGAAGCTTCTGTCACTCTTGCCCTCCAATACATAGTCCTATCAACATACAACTAACCCTATGGTGTGATCCACGCGCGCAATCATATGATGGGCACCAAAGGACAGCAACATAACCACAAGCAAATTAAATCAATCATAGCAATTCATCAACCACCGATAGGACAACGAAAATCTACTCAGACATCATAGGATGGCAGCACATCATTGGATAATAATATGAAGCATAAAGCACCATGTTCAAGTAGAGGGTATAGCGGGTTGCGGGAGAGTGGACCGCTGTAGATAGAGGGGGGAAGGTGATGGATATGTTGGTGAAGATGGCGGAGGTGTTGGTGTAGATCGCGGTGATGATGATGGCCCCCGGTGGCACTCCGGTGCCACCGGAAGCGAGGGGGAGAGAGCCCCCCTCCTTCTTCTTCTTCCTTGACCTCCTCCCCAGATGGGAGAAGGGTTTCCCCTCTGGTCCATGGCCTCCATGGCGTGGGAGGGGTGAGAGCCCCTCCGAGATTGGATCTGTCTCTCTGTCTCTCTCTGTTTCTGCGTTCTCAGATTCTTCCCTTTCACCGTTTCTTATATTCCCGGAGATCCGTAACTCCGATTGGGCTGAAATTTTAACACAATCTTTATCCGGATATTAGCTTTCTTGCGGCAAAAGAAGGGCTCCAACCGCCTTACGGAGTGGCCACGAGGGTCAGGGGCGCGCCTGACACCCTGGGGCACGCCCCCCTACCTTGTGCCCCCCTCGGGCACCGCCTCGCGATGATTCCACTTCCCAAAATTCATAAATATTCCAAAATAAATCTCCGCCGGTTTTTATTCTGTTTGGACTCTGTTTGGTATGGGTTTTCTGCGAAACAAAAAACATGCAACAAACAGGAACTGGCACTGGGCACTGGATCAATATGTTAGTCCCAAAAATAGTATAAAAACTTGCCAAAAAGTATATGAAAGTTGAATAATATTGGCATGGAACAATCAAAAATTATAGATACGACGGAGACATATCATGGTAACAACACAAAATATTGTATTACATGATCTGGAGCATGATCATGAACAGAACATGTTCTTTAACATGTTCCACATCTGATCATAAGCAGAACACAAAATAAAACCATCGACTTTCCTCCAGCTTGACCTGCATGTCTCCTGTCCTACCTTAGTTCATCAAACATGTTCACTTTTCTAGGTTTTTTAAATCCTCTCATGTTGTTACTTGAAGTCGGTGCACTTGAAGTTCCACTTCTCTTCATTTGTGTAGGTTTGGACTAACATGCAGTCATCATATGTTCCTCTGCCATTGCTTCTCTTGTTTGTTGGGTTTCCTTCTTGTTTCTCTCATGCAAACATGCCTCAACTCTTGTTTCTTCCTCTTGATTTCTGTTGTGCTTCCAAGCTTCCTGTCTTGATGCCTCCTGTGTTTGGAGAAATAATTGCCTTATTTCCAACTCTTCATCTTGATTTATAAGGAACATTGCCTCCTTTGCATCATATGCGGTCCTACAAAGTCTCTTCTTCTCCTTAGCTATCCTCTTCTTCTCTTCTGCTCTTTTTCTTTTTGCCTCTTCTGCTATTCTTTTCTTTTCCTCCATAGCTTCTCTTCTTTTGTCTGCCATGGCTAGTTTTTCCTCTAGGGCCTTCCTTTTCTTTTCCCCACTAGCTTTTTTCTTCATTTCAGCAGTAAGTCTTTTCTATTCTAGTACAGCTTTCTTTCTCTCCTCGGTAGCATTTTCTTGGCAAGTAGTTCATCTTTCCTCCTTTGAGCGGATAAATTAATTTTCTCTTCCTCCTCCTTTAATTTTGCCATTGCTGCATCATACTTGGCTTGATCTGCTATTTCCCTTCTCTTTGCTGTAGCCCTAAGTCTGGCAAGTGCTATCACTTCTCTTTTCCTGTGAACATCTCCTCCTTTGGTTGTTGTGCTATGTTGAACTGGAGGCTGTGAGAGGGATTGCTCCTGTATGAAAGCACTCTGAGCCAGGGGCCCTTGCACAACTTCTTGTACCAGCCTAGACTCTCTCTACATTAGTGTTAAGGTAGTTGTTAGTGTGTGCAAATTATGTATACAGAGTATTAGCTTGTCCAAACAGTTCAACATACCTCCTGTGTCAGTGAAGCTATTATCTGTGGCTCATACAATGGTGGGACTTGGTTTGTCACACCAGCTGTTTGAAGATTAATCTCCTGCTGACAAGTAACACATAAGTATTTGGAAATCATTCAATGCTATGAGAAGTACACGCATTACTATTTTGGAAGATGACACATTACCTGAGTAAGGGCCATAGTTTCTTTATCAGAAGATGACACATCTGGCTCTGCTCTAACTCTATTTTTTTCTCTTTTCTTTGGTTTAAGTCCCAACTTCCAGTCCAAAGAGCCATTTATGTTATGGCCAGGACCACCACAATAGCCACGGTGTATGACAGCACTTGCCCTTGTGATTTGCACTCCTCTTTTTCCTTGCTTCTCTTCTAGTTGTTGTTTTCTGTTTTTTGCCCTTCTTCCTTTCTTCTTCTGCATTGGTGGTGGTAAGATTTTTCTGCCTTTCATCTTTGCCCACTCACTGACATCTTTACAAGGCATAATTATGTGCTCATATGCTTTGCAATAAGTTGCAATGGAGTAACATGAGTTGACCCTAGACTCAGGTGGAATTTTGTCATACCTAAGATCAGAAACCCCATGACAACAAGGTATACCTGACAAATCCCATCTTTTACAACTGTGCATTTCCCTCCTTGTGTCCACACTGAAATCAACTCCTCTATCATTCATTACAAACAGTCATTTGCCAGTTGGTGCAGCTTGACAAGTTCTAGAAAATTCTACACTCTTCTCCAGTTTCTTTCTTATCTTTGGACATATAGCACCATGCCACTTCAAACTATGATGCTGCTTTGCATAATTCCTTCCCATATTCTGCCCTTTGATCCTTTGGATCATGCTTATGATTGGCATTTCCCTAGCCTCCAAAATATATCTGTTGAACACCTCACAATTGTTATTTAACAGCACATCACACTTGGGGAAATCATTCTGGTAAGCCCTAACCCAGGTTTTTGGGTCCAACTCTGCAAGCCAATCATGGGCCTCCTGGCTGAGCACTAACATCTGGTTCATATTTTCCCTAAATCTACCCTCTGTAGTACTCCTAGCACACTTCCATAGTTGATTTTTCAAAGCTTCTCCTTTGAAGTTCTTGTTGAAATTCTGCCACAAATGCCTCACACAAAATCTGTGAGGTGATAGAGGAAACAACTCTTTAACAGCCTTCATTAAACCCTGCATGAAACATGTTAAACAGAATTATAGAATATATCACAAAAATATAGCACCCAATAATTACTTGACAGAAACATATCACAAAATATATCACAATAATTATTTGACATAAATATATCACAGAATAGCATACAATAATTATTTGACATAAATGTATCACGGAAATATATCACAGAATATATCACAGAAATCTATCATAAAAATTATTTGACAGAAATATATACAGAATATATCATAGAAATTATTTGGCAGAAATATAGCACACAATAATTTGACAGAAATTAAAGACATACTTTTTGCTTGTCTGACATGATTGTCCATAACTCAGTGTTCGCAATTCCTAAATCTTCCTTCAATGCAGTTAGAAACCACCTCCAAGCTTTGGTGTCCTCACTCTGCACCACTACATGAGTAATAGGAATAATGCAATCATTGGGGTCCATTCCTACTGCACTTAATAGAAAACCTCCATACTGTGTCTTTAAGTGGCAACCATCAAGGAAAATGATTGGCCTGCAAGCAGATAAGAACCCCCTCTTGCATGCATCAAAAGAAAAGTAGCACTTCTGAAATTGTCACTCTTCTGAAAGTCCAAGAAGGAAAGTACTTCCAGGGTTTGATGTCCTCAGCTCATTTGCATAGTCCCACAGCAAGTTGTATTGTGCAATCTCATCTCCATATATGATATCATATGCAATCTTCCTAGCTCTCCCCAGCTTGCCCCTTTTAATTGTCATGTTCCAATCATCTTGCACAAAAGCTGCAAAAGCCTTCAACGACAATTTCTCACATGCCCTGATTTTGTCCACATATTTGTGAGCAATGTACCTAGTTGTAAAGGCTGTAACTTGCCACTTTTTCTCACAAGTATGTTCCCCATTAAATGTTTTCACCATTACAGAATTTGTTCTATTATCCCAAGATGCATACAGATACCAGGGGCAACCCTTTTCACACTTTGCAGCAAGCCTGGTTTTGTCATTCTTGATATTAACTCTCTCTCTCTCTCTCTTTGCAACTATACTCTCTCACAGCTTTCCTCAAGAGCTCAACCGAAGAGAACAATTGCCCTGCATGGAACTTAGGTTCGTGCATGTCTGCTACTGTGAAAGACTTGAAATTGAATTTCATTTCATCCTCATCTGAATCTGGAGCATTTAATTCCTCATCTTCTGAGTTGCAATCCTCAACCACCTTCTTCCCTTTCTTGTCATGCATTGGTTGCAACTGCTCCTGCAACAGTCACTATCCACAATCTCAGGTACATAATCACTGTCTGAGGAATCTGAGTCTGCATATTGTTCTTCCTCCTCTTCTGTTTTCTTTCCCCTTGGTCTCAACTTCACAAAGAACTGCTAAGTGCTCTCAATTTCAACACTTTCATCCACAACACCACAAGAAACATTGCTTTCACAGGGATCTTTGTTCTCACTTGCATTCATTTCCTTCTTCCTTAGGCTGAAAACAGGAGGGATTTGTGCTACTGGATTAGCCACAACATCATCCCATTTTGCTCCTCCTGCGGAAATGTGGCTATCTAAATGATCCAGGTATATCATTTGAAAGTGGTGCCCTAGATTTATCTTTAGATACATACAATCCACATCAGTATCATTAGCCAAAAGCCTAGCACCACCTTCAATAAGCTGACATCCAGGGGGCAACCAATAGATATCAATTCTACCTGACATTTCATAACCCAATTTCTCAACTATTTCTTCAAACATTCTGAAATAGGCGTTGTCCTTATGACAGTAATCAAAGCAAATCTTATGGCCATTCAGATAGCATCTATTCTACCCACTCCCAAAGAAAAAACCTCCATGGATCACCTCAACAGTGAAAAATCCACTTTCTTTCTCTGAAAAACATTAAGAACATCAATAATTTCAAATTAGTGCACTCAACATACTGAAACCCTAGAATAATTTCGGCAATTTTGCATCCAGTCGACATATTCATAGAAATAGCATGGGCAAAACGTCATAATCACAGCAAAGAAACATTTTTTTCACCCCGAATGTACATCAAATCGACCTAGTGACACTGGGTACTGACGTACCGTACGCCGGAGCCGCCTCACCGTCGGGCCGCCGTCGCGAGCCCTGCATCGCCACCAAACAGCGCCGACTCCTTTCAGCGGCCGGCCAACTAGCTTCAGTCGCTGCACGCACTACGAACAAAGGGCGCCCGATACGCCGATCATCCGCCGCCGCACTCCATCGCCGCTAGGTTTTGCTCTGTTTCGCACTCCTCTGTTTAGCGGTGGGGGAGAACAGGGGGGATCGAGACGAGAAGACAGAAACATAGGGGGCAATTTGCGAAATAATGGGTGGGCCTCAAGCTAACTGGTGGGTCCTACCTGACATGTGAGGCCCAGGCTGACGTGGCATACAGCGAAGTGTGTTGTACGTAGTGCACGTGTAGAGCCAGGTCTGGCATTTCAATCTCAGGGACTGTATTGAGAACGTATTTTCATGTACCGGGACCGTATCGATGCAACACGCAAGTTCCAGGACTGAAGTGGATGTAGCCAGCGAGTATGAGGACTATAGGTGCAATTATCTCTGGGTAGGAGTCTAGAACTAGGAGAGGGCAGTTCGGTTGAGCAAGAGACATCGTTGGACCCCGTTCAGATCCGGATTACAGGACTCGTCAAGCGCGCACGCAAGAGCTCCGGACAAAATTTGAAATAACACCACCACACATTAGCTAAAATAAAATATTCATATCACCTCTTTCAAATAGCTAGCACGCTAATATTGTTTGTTGTTAGTAGAAACAGGCTATCCAATTTCACTTGTCGCGAAAATAAACAATATGAAAACAGCTCTAACTCCCCAAATAGAAACCCTTCCCTGGCCTAAGACTTCAGCACTCTTCTACTCTATCAACAGAGCATCCGGGAACGCTTCCTCGACTTCACTCAGCCTGCTGTCAACCGTGTCAGCCCCGAGGGCGTCGATCTCGTACCGCACTTCCTCCATATGCTCGTTTATGCTAGTCACTGCCTCTTGAATGCCCTGTATTGCCTCCTTCAGAGCGGCATCGTACTCTGCGTCCGCCTCTGCGTCCTCAGTGCCTGAAGCCTCGGTTATCTCCTTAAGGTTTGCACACACATGCTGGGACGTGCTGCTTGACCTGCAGTGCTCATGGTTTACCAGGCGTTCCGAAGGACGGCCAGCCTTCTTCAACACCTGAATCCTAGCTGTCTGATCCAACCAACCAGAAACATAATGAACAAGCTGACAAATGACTGGGGGAATATTCGACTAAAAAAGTGCAGCAAAAACAGTATGCAAGATGATGATAACAACAGAGGTTGCATTTGTCGCAAAACATAGTATAAATTTAAATCCAGGTAATGCCGATAGAGAAGAATGTATTAATAAAGCACTAACATCAGTAAAGCAGGCGAAGTACTATCGAAGAACGAGATCGGAGTGGCGATCATGCTATTAGAGCAGATACTATCATGCGCAAACCAACTTATCCCTGTGAGACAACTGAATGGATGCATAGATGGATGTCGCTGTTCAAACAATGATTGCAAATGAAAATAGACAAGTCTTATCGGTTTGAGGTGCTAATTCAATTTTCCCTAATGATAAAGGTAAAAGAAGGACCTGCATATGGTGTTCGTTGACTTGGATAATATACTGCGGAATGCCATATGGTGGGCCTTGGAGAACACAAAGACCCAACAAAGTACATTATCCTCATCAAGGACATGTACAATAAAGTTGTGAGAAGTGTTCGAACGAGTGATGACGACACCGATGCCTTTCTGATTAAAATAGGACTGCACCAAGGGTCAGCTCCCTTATCTTTTTGCGTTGGTGATGATGGATGAGCTCAGAAGGGATATACAAGGAGATATCGCATGGTGTATCCTCTTTGCGGACGATGTGGTGCCAGTCAACGATAGCCGGACAGGGGTTAATAGAAAGTTTTGTGGAGACAGACTTTAGAATTGAAAGGTTTTAGGCTTAGTAGAACTAAAGCTGAGTACATGAGGTACAGTTTCAGTACTACAGGCACGAGGAGGTAAACCTTGATGAGCAGGTGGTACCTCAAAAGGACACCTTTAGATATTTGGGATCAAATTTGTAGAAGGATGGTGGTATCGATGAAGATGTAAGCCATCGAATCAAAGATGCATGGCTGAAGTGGCGCCAAGCTTCTGGCTTCCTCTGTGAGACTGAC
This sequence comes from Triticum urartu, assembly GCF_003073215.2. Lineage (NCBI taxonomy): Eukaryota > Viridiplantae > Streptophyta > Magnoliopsida > Poales > Poaceae > Triticum > Triticum urartu. Next base: position 210,461,654 of record NC_053024.1, read on the forward strand.
AAGAAAGTGCCACTAAAGGTAAAAGGTGGGTTCTATAGGACGGGGATTCAACTTACGATATTGTATGGCGCTGAATGGTGGCCAACTAAAAGACGACATTTCCAACAATTAGGTGTAGCGGAGATGCGCATGTTGAGATGGATATGTGGTCACACAAGAAAGGATTGGGTCCGGAATAATGATATACTCCCTCCGTCCTGAATTAGTTGACTCAGATTTGTCTAGATGCGGCTGTATCTAGACACGTTTTAGTGTTGGATACATCTGTATCTAGACAAATCTAAGACAACTAATTTGGGACGGAGGTAATACATGATAGAGTTGGGGTAACACCAATTGAAGAGAAGCTTGTCCAACAGTGTCTAAGATGGTTCGGGCATATACAATGCAGGCCTCCAAAAGCGCCAGAGCATAGCGGACGGTCAAAAGTGCTGATAATGTCAAGAGAGGTCGGTGTAGACCAAACTTGACATGGGAGGAGTCCGTAAAGAGAGATCTGAAGGACTGGAATATCACCAAAGAACTAGCCATGGACAGGGGTGCGTGGAATTAGCTATCCACATGCCAGAACCATGACTTGGTTTCGAGATCTTATGGGTTTCAGCTCTAGCCTACCCAACTTGTTTTGGACTCTAAGGCTTTGATGTTGTTGTTGAAAAGGTAAACTTGACATGTAGTAAAACGATTAGAATGACAGCACAGAAGAGCCAACTTTAATCTCTCATCTGTCCAGTTGCATCTCCATAATTAACTTCCTCAGGTCAGAACAAAATAATGTCACCATAATCAAATAAAACATAAATTTGGTATACTGGTGTTTTTATACAGCTTTTTATGAACATCGAATTATATTGGAGTCCATACAGCAATACAGGAGTTATTGAAAGCATACCAGCTGCAACTTATCTCTCTCACATGCTTGCACATCCTTCAATAAGTTGGCAAGATCTCCACGACAAAAAATTGGCTTTGAGAGGAGGGACACCATTTCAAGAATCTGTAGTAAGCAATATTAGATATCTCACCTTTTATGATAAAAATGTATGAGTAAAGCATTTAACCTGTGTTGAGCAATCATTAAATTCGGCTGTAACATTCCCACATAGTTGTTGATAAGCACATTCACCTCCATTAGCCATATATTCAGAAAACCCACTGCAAAACTTTCATAGTTTAAGTGATCAAATTCATGAACTTAAATAGGAAGGTAGTTTTCATGCAATGATCTTCAGATATAATATTTACAACGCACTATCCAAAGCTAAGCTAAGCATGCACAGCTAGCACAGGTGTATTTTACAGCCAGAGCAACAACCACAGTTCTTAACCATACATGATTATAAACCAGCATCTTGCAAAACAATTAGAATTTCTAATTGCCCAGCATACGCCAACAATGGTTTATAGAATAGTCGTCAGCGGTGTGCATTGGCAGACAGAACTCCACTATTGATGTTAAGATACTGCTATCAGGACATATGAAGATTATCTTTTCGTTATCTTGCTTAAGTCCAAATACAGAGATATTTTCTTTTGTAGCATTACTGTATGATCACAAAAATGAGGCCTAATCTAGATTTCCAACAGAAGAGAGCCTACTGCAAACAGAGTGATGGACATGGTTATCGCAAAACCAGTTTTTCTTTTAGCTACAAAAAGTATCTCGGATTTTCATCACACAACATTTTCCAACTCTCCCTCCCCACTCCCACTTGTAGGATGAGCCGTAGACAATGGGAACAGTGCAAAACGTATAAATACAACTATACAACACTCGTGGCAGAGTCATTTAAACTGTTCAAGAGAGCATCCGATATGATCTTGAAAAGAAAAGAAATAATTGTATCAAACTATTCCAGCACCTAACCTCTATTCGCTTATTTTCTTTCTTGATTGATGGGGAAAATTCTCGCGTAAATCTAACAAATATATTGCCCACCCATGCATTCGTGTGTGTTTCCCCTCGACGCCAGGATTGATCCGTCCCCAACCACCCCGGCGCCGAGGAAGACGCTCTCTATGCCATGGACCGCTACCCCGGCCGGGCCCTCGCGCAGCGTGCCACGCGCGGCCCGCGCTCCTGCTTCGGGGTGCTCGAGTGCAGGTCTAGGGTTGAGGGGGGTCGAGGGAGGGTGGGGGCAGGGCAACAGTACCTTCGGAGCTTGGAGTAAGCCTCGGCGCGGCGCTGCTGCACGGCGAGGAACCCACGGAGCAGATCAGCCACCCTGGTAGCGCTCTGCCCGGCGCTGCTGGCCGCCGCGTCCATGACGTCCCCGGCGGTCGATTTCACTTCCGCCATCTGGTCGCCGTTTCTTTGCCTCTGGTCTTTTGCGCTTCTTTCCTGATATTCCTTTTTATGGAACTTCTTTTGAAGTTTTCTTCTCTCCGCTCTTTATTTTATTTTCCTTTACTACTTATCACATCACGCTGGTTTTTAAAAACTTTCTTTCTTATTTTTTTATGAAAATGAATGTCTTCTACTCCCTCTGTTTCACAATATAAGGCCCTCTTTGATTCGCAGGATTTTCAAATCGTAGGAATAGGAAAAGTATAGGGTTGGAGTGGCATGCACACATGAATCCTACAGGATTAGCATGGAGTGTTTGATGGCACAGGAAAAGCAAAGGAATTGTAAAAAGAGGTTGGAGTGGATGTTAGATTTCCTATGAAATGTAGTACAAAAGATTCCATAGAAAAAATTCCTATGGGATCCAATCCTATGAATCAAAGGACCAACATAGGAATTTTTTTTAAGGATTTCAATCCTTCAGAAATCCTATAGAATTCTTTTGAATCAAAGGAGCCCTAAGAATACACTAGTGTAGGTTAAAAATGCTCTTATATTATGATATGGAGGGAGTAATAAATATTATAAATAAAAAGAAACCTGCCAGGACTCAAAGGTGACAAGAAATGTTTATCTCCTGGGATTTCCAGCTGCGAATACACAAAGCCAACTTATTATGAAATAAGATGCAAAACAGCAAGACCAAAATATCTTATAAACAGAGTATTCACTCCATCTAGATATATAAGGCTTAATTCGCATTTTAAAATTTACTTTGATCGTCAACAAGATCAAAATTATACAGTTACCATACAAACTTATATCACTAGAAACTCCTTTGAAATATGGCTTCAACATACATTTATGGCATACATCTCATATAGCATGATTTTGTTAATGCTCAAAATAAACCTCAAAATAAGAGCAGATATATGTGCTATGTGCTCCAAAGCTTTCTTTTCCTCATCCTCCTCCAGCCACTAGAGACGGCAGCCTATCTAACCTAGCTCCCCGTCGAAACCAAGGGCCTCCTACCCCTCTGTCTGTCACTCCTGTGATGGGAGAGGGTGGTGACCCCACGACTTCGGTCCAATGGAGGCGGAGTTAGGAGTAAAGGTAGGGGTATGTCTCCGATCAGTGGTGGCAAGACGATGGCGGAGGCATCGACATGGAATAAAGTCCCCCGCCTCATCCTCGGTTTGACGGCGCTTCTTCGTATCGTTGAGAGGAGTGCGGAAGATTATGTGTCCCCAGATCCGATTATTTCTCTCATGTAGGTTTGTCTCAGTCACGCTATCTGTGGCTATACGTCTTGTGTTCAAGCTCAAGTTTCGATCGATGATAGTTGGCCAGTCTCAGGCTCGTCAGGGAACGTGTGAGATTTGTATCCCCCTACCCCATATGGACGGACTTAGGACGTTGTATAGGCCATCTCCGACGTTTTCTTCTTCGGGATGGAATCTGCTAAGTGGGTCGCTTTCGATGATGAGGTCTATATCAATGGGTTCCCAAACGTTGGTTCTACATGCTCATGGATTTCAGCGAATTTTCTCCGCCAAAATGGAGGCCGAAAAAGTGGCATGAGAAATAAGTCTTCGACACCCCAAAAAACTTATGTTTTTTTTGTAAGGGTGTTTTTTAAAGTTTATGTGCTACTTAATATATGGATCCTATGAATGCGTCGGCGCTCCCTTACCGAGGTCACCCAAGCGCGAATGCTCGAGAATTGCCATGACAAAATAGATATATTTGTCATGTTATAAAGAAAAAAATACCATGCCATCAGAAAAGATTGTCAGGAATTTGTCATACGGTGGCATAGTAATTGTCATGCGTTTTCGGGACTTGCCATGCTGCTTCATGAAGAATTGCCGACTTAAAAAATAAAATGTTAACTTCTAAAAGTGCTAGTTATCGACTAGAGGGAGGGTGAATAGGCAATTTTTATGAAAGTTTTCAAAACATGGAAGTTTCGAAGACAAACGATAGAAATGGACCTATTAACATGCAGCGGAAGGTAGACTACACTAGGCAAGCTTTTCTCAGTAAGCTGAAACTCATGTGTGTTGAGCCTTTCAAGTATGTCAGACGGATCGGGCGTCTTGAAGTCAGGGCGTTCTTGAATCATCAAGTTAGGGTGTCAAATGAGCTGTCAAGAGATCTTAGGAGCGTCTTGACGATTTCATGCTTGGTGATCTTAGTGGCGGCGAGTGCTTGAAGCTCATTTGTGATATCAGTGAGGCGATCAACCATGAGCTGAACATTCTTATTATCGTTTCTCTTGAAGCGGTTGAAGAGGTTGTGAAGAACACTTATCCTTTGATCTCTCTGGGTTGAAACGCCTTCGTTGACCTTGGAGAGCCAGTCCCAGACTAGCTTTGATGTTTCCAGAGCACTCACACGGCCATACTGTCCTTTGGTCAGATGACCACAGATTATGCTCTTGGTAGTGGAATCAAGTTGAACGAACTTCTTGACATCAGCAGCGGTGACACATTCACCAGCCTTGGGAACGCCATTCTTGACGACATACCAGAGGTCGACATCAATGGCTTCAAGCACACCTTCACCAGCCTTGGCATCTTATTCTTTCAGTAGGGATATTCAGTTCCATCGAAGACGGAAAACACAGCGGAGACTTTGATTATCCCTGCAGTCGACATAGCTAAAACTCCAGGTGGTTAAACCGAATCACACAGAACAAGGGAGTACCTTGCTCTGATACCAATTGAAAGTGCTAGTTATTGACTAGAAGGGGGTTGAATAGGCGACTTTTATGAAAGTCTTCAAAACATGAAAGTTTCAAAGACAAACGATAGAAATGAACCTATTAACATGCAGCAGAAGGTAGACTAGACTAGGCAAGCCATAGTCAAGTATTCAAAGAAGTGAAAGCACGAAGACTATTAACAGCTAGGCAGTATGAATCAGGATGGAAGATAGTATGAAGCCAATCAGAACAAACAGTCACACAGTAAAGACAAACAGATAATGCAAGCAAGCAATGACTTCACAAGGACCAACTGTAAATAAGAGAAGGGATGGATAGAATCAGTTGCTTGGTGAAGACAAGGGATTTGTTGGACCAGTTCCAGTTGCTGTGACAACTGTACGTCTGGTTAGAGAGGCTGAGATTTAACTCAGAAAACCGTGTCTTCACCTTATTCCCCTTGAGCTAAGGACACACAGTCCTCGCCCAATCACTCAGGTAAGTCTTCAAGGTAGACTTCCAAACCTTCACAGACTTCGTTCACCGGCGATCCACAATGACTCTTGGATGCTCAGAACGCGACGCCTAACCGGCTGGAGGATTCACAGTCCTCAAGTGTAACAAGTCTTCAGATCACACAGACAGGAAGACTTCAATGATGCCTAACACTCTTTGGCTCTGAGTGTTTAAGGCTTTGTCCTCGCAAGGATTTCTCTCTCAAAGGCTTCGAGGTGGGTTGCTCTCAAACGACAAAAGTCGTGCACTAACTCTCAGCAGCCACCAATTTATGGTGTAGGGGGTGGGCTATTTATAGCCACTAGGCAACCCGACCTGATTTGTCCGAAATGACCCTGGGTCACTAAGGAACTGACACGTGTTCCAACGGTCAGATTTCAAACACACGCGACAACTTAACTTGGGCTACAAGTAAAGCTGACTTATCCAGCTCTGGATAAAATTTGCTCTCATTGTCTTCGCTCGAAGACTTAGGATTTGGTTGAGCATCACTTTAGTCATTCTGACTATGTTCACTTGGACCCCACTTAACGGTACGGTGGTTCCTATGACTCAACAAAGAAGAAAATGAAACTGCGAAACAACTATGTCTTCGCGCTCCATAGTCTTCATGCGATGTCTTCTCATGTCATAGTCTTCAATGTGAATATCTTCACATACGACCATAGTCTTCAATGTCTTCACACATTTTTAGGGTCATCTCCGGTAGGTAAATCGAATCAATGAGGGACTACTACCTGTGTTATCCTGCAATTCTCACAAACACATTAGTCCCTCAACCAGGTTTGTCGTCAATACTCCAAAACCAACTAGGGGTGGCACTAGATGCACTTACAACTTTGTTCTGATTTGTCATGCTGGCAAAAGAAAAATTGCCATGCTACATCTAAGGGAATTTGATAGAGGCGAGGGTGTCCCGATCTTTCGATGAGATGATAACTATCGATTTGGTGGAGACGATTTTGACGATCCGATTACAAACGCGCATGACGTTGCGCCTTAGCAATCGCTAAACCAATCTCCTGAGGTTACTGACGATGCCGGAAACACGGCCAGCCTGACCACGAAGGTCTATTCCAGCAAGCAATCGAAGAACGAGCAAGAATATGATAAAGCAATCTGAATATTGCAAATATATATGAAGTATTGATAATGGTGGGGATCTGTAAGCGGTCTTGGTCTGGTCGTTGGACACAAACGAAATACAAGAAGTTGCAATGGCTAACTTTTAACTAAACAAATCCTAAGGAAAAAGTTACTAGATGGATCTACTTATATAGGAGCAAGGGGTGGCGGCCAAGGAGGTGAGAGGACATTCCAAGGCAGCATAAAACCAACCCTAGGTCGTACAAGGCTCATGGGCCCAAGTGGAGGTGATGCAACACCTTTGGACTTGTTGTTTGACTCGGATTCTACTGCAGCGTCAGATTATTTCGTCGATATCTCAATGCCCCGGACGAATTTGAAGGTGAATCCAATTGGATTGGAAAGAGCACGAAATCTACTTTCCAACAAAAAAAATATCACCCAATTCGGAGTCTGAAAAAGTTGTTGGCGTTTTGAGTCAGGTATGTTTGTGTAGTCCGAATCTGAATCCAAAACATGAGACTTGGACTCTTATCTTCTCTTGGGCCAAAAGTGATGCGAGAGGACTTTTTGAACATAACCTAAACTTCTCATTTTCCCTTATCTTCATATATGGATTGTACAAATGTCCCATACACCTGCGATTAGACAAAACACAAAAGTGTATGAAGTATTTTTGTTCTGTATGACATAAATAGATTATTGAATAGTTTGCACTAGAAATCACCTGACAAATATGCATGTATGCAATATCTTTGATCGTATCCAAGATAGTCATGTCTTCATCAAAACTGGTGAAAATTGTCATATTATAGAAACAGAATTTGGTACCCCAGATGTGTTCGCTCAAATTGTCATCTTGAGTGAATCGATTAGTGCCGTCAGCTGTAATTCGCTCAGATGGGTGCATATAAGCGGACAATGATTGTCACGTATCTTGGTTTGAGATTCATGCACTGGCGTACAACATGTTCGCTCAAAAGAAACTTGGCCTTTTCGCTGATAAAAAAGTTGAGCCTCAAAATACAAATTAGGGAAGTAAATGAAATGGCTAATAAAAATCGATCCACTAGGAAAGTGGGGAAGGAGGCATAGGGAGCACACATTTGCAGGAATTGTTTCTTTAGGAGAGAAAGGGAAGAGGAGAAATACACATGTTGCATTGGATTTCACAAAGAAAGTGAAAGCTTAAGGTTTGAGCAAATATTTAAAATCATCCAAAATGTGAAGGAAGGATTCCTATAGGAATTCCATTCCTATGAAATTCCTGCAAAATTTCTTGTTCCAAACGGGGCCTAAAAGATAAGTTTTTTTTATCATAAACGACTATTCTAGTTGTCCAGCCGATGCCAAAATTGTAGCTCCATATAAGCTTTCAAAATTTTGAATATTATTGTATTATACATATTTTTGTTGGATGCTTAATACTACCTCTATATATGAACATTTTTATATTGGTTTACGGAGGAGTATAAGATATTTTTGCAGTTCTTGAATAATAAAAGCATCTTATATTTTGGTACTATAGATTGTATTCCCTCCGTCTCAAAATTTTTGTCTTAGATTTGTTTAAATATGAATGTATCAAGTCATGTTTTAGTATTAGATACATTTGTATCTAGACTAATCTAAGACAAAAATTTTAGGACGAAGGGAGTATAAATATTTGCTGGTCGTTTATTACTATTTATTTGAAATTATGATTTGACGGCCCCATCTCTAGATAGTACGGAGTAATAGTTTACTATTCTCTCCGTTCTTAAATGGAAGTGTTTGTAGAGATTCACTATCGATCACATACGACTGAATATATATGGTCCATAGTGGAATTTCTCCAAAGACAAAGACAGGAACTATTAGAATTATGTCAAATATTATTGTACAAAGTAGGTTACAGTTGGACTTGGTTTTGGACTATGTGTAAACAGGGTAGGAGTTGTGTCATAATAGGACATCTGTATCCTAGGCCTCTCATATATAGCGGGGGTAGACACACGATGTAACCTATGCCAACATAATAGCACGGGCACGCGGGGGAGCCGGCGGCGTGTGCCGGCGCCCGGGCGGCCGGGGTGCGGTATTGTGACGGTGTCACGGGGAGGAGCGCCCGTAGTCAGGCCCCGGGGATGTAGCCATGATGGTGAACCTCGTTAACAAATCTCAGTGTCGTGCCTTGTGTGATTGCTTGGTTCTCGGTAAATCGACGGAGTGCCTCGGATTTATTCTAACAAGTGGTATCATGAGCAAGGTTCGATTTGAGGCGGTGGTGTTGATCTAGAGGAGGAAAGTTCGACATAGATCGGTATAGTCTCTACGTGCAACAGGAAAGCGATCAGAGAAGTCAGCGAGTACTGAAGCGATCGGAAGCAGATGCATGGGCCGAAGCAGGTTGTCGCTCATTACTGCGTGTTCCTCGGCGGGATCAGATCAGATGTGGAAGCGGCGGCACAGCGCGGAAGGCGAGCCAGATCGATTCGCGTAGGTTCTCATGGCACGAGGCGCGGAGTACGCTACAGCGATGCCGCGAGTTGGGCCACGTACGGACAGGCGATGGGCGATCTCGGTGGGTTGCTGGTGTGACCGTGTACGTGTGCTATAGCAGATCGATTGTGCAGCGGCGAGACGTGCGGCAGTCAATCACGTGATCGATCGGGCGAGCGTCAGCGGACGTGTATGTGCTATGACTGCTGGAGACGGCGGCTGCGTAGCCCTAGCGCACGATGCGTGCGGTAACGGCGGCTGGTGAGTGCAGCAGTGGAGGCCCATGGCGGTGCGGCTGATGTGGCTGCAGTAGGGGCAAGGCCGAAGCTGGCCAGAATCGAGTATTGCGCACAGGTACTGCCCAACAGTATGCGCGCAGGAGGGCTCGTGGCGTGAGCAAGTGGCCCACGGCGTTGGTGCAGCCAGGAGCTGTGACTCAGGGTCAAGTACGTATGGGGTGCAGCCGAAGGATGCAAGTGCGTGCGAGATTTGTTAAAGGAAAAAAGGCGTCAGGTATCTGTGTGTATATTTCTATCGGAAGCAAAGAAAAAGTAGGAAAGGAGAAGCTTCGGGGCTGCACGTGAGCAAGGATGAACGGGGATTTTTTGATCTTGTGCGCACGAGAAGGCTACTGGAGGGATTCTTCAATTGGCTCTATTTGCTTGGTACAGGTACATGTATGTACGGGATGGTAGAAGTGCACGGTACAGAAAATAAAGGCGCGGTCGCAAGTCCATGGAAGATGGCGTGTGCGGCAAGGGCGACGTGCGTATAAGGCTTGTGGAGCCTGGAGCGCGTCGTGAGGGATTATGCAGACACAGGGCGTCAAGCAATGCACTGAGACGTGCGGGCGGACAAGATGCGGGGTGGAGCATGATTGCAGTCGGTTAATTTCGGCTGGGTCGGACTAGACTGTCTGACGGATCGGCGGGGATGTCGGTCAAAGCAGAAGACGGCGGTGATTTCAGCGACGACGACATAGGAGCGTGATGCTGATGGTGGCCGACTTCTGGGGCGTGGAAACACGTGGTGCAGGCCTGAGGGCTTGTGCGGCTTCGACGGACTATGGCGCAGGGTTAATTCAAGGTTGTGTACACATGCGAGCTTGAAGACGACAGGGTGTAGGGGTAGCATGGCGCAGCTACATGGAGTCATGTTGAAGGTGGAGCCGAGGTTTGGTGGAAGACTTCACTCTGTGCTGATGGAGGGGCTACGGCGTAAGTCGACAGAGAGTCGAAGCCTATTTCAGTGGGATAGCGAGAGACACGTGGATTGGACTGGGTACCAGTGGTCTGATGGAGACGTGATACTCGGCATCGGTCGATGATGATCGGTGGTTCTCTGCAGTGGGGGTTGAGGCAGTGGGGGCTAGCTACCCGGGAGACTCGACCAGGACAGCAGAGGCTCAATGCGGTAATAGCGGCGAGGTGTGCGGTAAGCACGGGACACAGCGACAGGCCAAGGCACTGGTGGTAAGACACGTGGTCAGACAAAGTGTGCAGGGGTGCTGAAGCAGTGTTGACGAGTACCAGATTCAAGTTGGTGACTAGGTCTATCGGTGCCGGTTGATGGACAGGAGTTGACCATGGAGAATCTGAGAAAGTGACGGAGAGTCTGGAATTGTCAAAAGCTGAGAGAGTACATGGCCGTATATTCTGTGGCGTTCAGTGCACATGGCAAAGTGCGGATGACAAATACAGAAGGAGGCGGAGTGCTATAGCGGTGGGACATGTCAGAGACTATCCGGAAGAAGGGTGAGACAACTGCGAATTTGACTCAGGGTGACACAAGGTGACGGTGAAATTCTTTCAAGTTTCAGACAAGCAGTCAAGAAAGAGCGGTGACGTTGAGTTCAGGTAACTCTTATATTTGACGTCCAATATGTGAGTTGTTCATTTTCATGCAGACAGTGGTCGGTGTGTGATGGTGTTGAACGGATTCTCCGAAAGTTGGGAGCACAAAGTAGAGTAACAAGGAACTTAATTTTTACTCGAGTGTTGACTGTGATGAAGACGAGAAGGGACTACAATTGCAGGTGGAGTCACATGGAGTCTGGGAGTAGCAGCGGTGCTCATGACGTATCTCAAGTCCAATGTACATGGAGGTTTGACGCATGGATGAATCCAAGGTGGTGGAGAATATTCGCCAAGGTGGAGTTTGTTAGAATTGTGTCGAATATTATTGTACAAGGTAGGTTACAGTTGGACTTGGTTTTGGACTATGTGTAAACAGGGTAGGAGTTGTGTCCTAATAGGACACCTGTATCCTAGGCCTCTCATATATAGCGGGGGTAGACACACGATGTAACCTATGCCAACATAATAGCACGGGCACGCGGGGGAACCGGCGGCGTGTGCCGGCGCCCGGGCGGCCGGGGTGCGGTATTGTGACGGTGTCACGGGGAGGAGCGCCCGTAGTCAGGCCCCAGGGATGTAGCCATGATGGTGAACCTCGTTAACAAATCTTGGTGTCGTGCCTTGTGTGATTGCTTGGTCCTCAGTAGATGGACGGAGTGCCTCGGATTTATTCTAACATGAACAGATGGAGTAATTCGCAGCCATATCAGAGTTTATACATTTTTTACATTACTCGTTAGCACCATCTCTAGAGACTGAGCGACTACGTTGATTTACATTGAGGAAATTTTATCACCATCTCTAGAGACGGAACGACTACGTTGATTTACATCGAGGAAATTTTATCGTATTCCCTCCGGAATAGGATAAGACTTGAGCGACTACGTTGATTTGATTTTTCTTTTTTCTTCGCCTGCATACAGATTTAGCATCTGAACTTACAAACGAACTCACATCGCAATCACGAGTGGCATACACGTGAGGGGCTTCATACAATCATACTCCCCATGAAACAGTCGATCCCAAGATCGAACCTGGTGTGGGCTGGTTGGCTAGCGCCAGAACCAACAAGGCGTTCCCGATTACAATAAATTGTGTGCAAACCTTGATAGATGACAACAAATGTTGTATACATATGGCGTGTGATCGAAAGATAACGACGCGCAATGATGCGTCACGACTTACAGAAACTTGTTGGATAAAGACTTTGGGCCAGATAACTGATAACACGCAGCTTAGTGAATCATGACCTATTACATCAGGCACACTTTATATCAGAAAATTGCTATGTGCTCTTATAGGTAAGAATACTCTAACGAAATTTATGACTTACTTGTATCTTACAAAAGCATATTTGTCACTCACATGGAACAATAGTTCATTGTGATTAAATTGAAGATTTCATGCAGGCGTCATCTTCGTAATAGTTTGTGAGGAGCACTAGGATAAGCTCGAGATAACAAAACATGTACCTCCATTACTTTTAATTATCAGGCACCTATTCATTGTTCCACCACAATGTTTAAACTAGGTAAGGAACAGGTTATATTCCACAAGCCATATTTCTATGATGTACTCACACAGACTTCAGTAGTGTGCATAATTCCTAAAAACACGTAAAAATTAAACAGATGATAATATGTCATACATATAAGAGTGTTGCGACTATTTCTGCTATCCAATTACCGCTCCTAGTTTTATTCTACCTTTCCAATTAAACATACTGATAACACACAAATTAAACAGATGATAATATATCATACATATAAGAGTGTGACTATCCAATACCGCTCCTAGTTCTATTCTACCTTTCCAATTAAACATACTGATAACACACATATAAGAGTGTGCTGCAGCCTGCTCCTAGTTCAATTCTACTACTAAACCCAAAAAAACATCACACACAGAAAAGTGAAGAACATAAGAGTGTGCTAACCAGTTGTAAAGCAACTTAGTCACCTCACCTTGAACTGTATCTTTTCTTCCCTCCTCTTCCTTTTGCTGCAGTCCTCCACATCAAAGATATGAGCACTTGTCTTCCTGTGAGGGTTCAATCAAGCCAGCCCCTCCCACCCTTCCAACAGCCCTACCTCTCCGATAACAACAAGCCTCCCCCTACTTCCAACTACTAGCTAGCCCACAGGCAAAAGATTAGTCAACGGCCAAAGTCTAAATCGCTGCTAAAAGGTCCCATGTTTAGTACTTACGACCATGGCCTCAGACCAACACAACTAAAATTGGACTGCACGACAAGATAGACAAAAAACGCATTTGAGAATGCAACCTCTTTTCTAAAATTGCAACATTGATATTTTCGTAGATCTGCCAAAGATTCTTCTTAACCAACTTTATCACACAGTAATCATAAACTTGGCCAAAATAAACAAATGCTTACTTTGTAAACAAAGCAGTATTCAACTTTTTGTTCAGAAATAAATCCACACGACATTTCTGGTCAGAAACGTATCACCGTGACAAGAAAATTAGGATAGCAAAAAAAATGGCACTTTTTTTAGTAACACAAATTAGGTTTCAACCAATGCCAAAAATAATGACTGAAAATTCTTGTATAAAATGCAGTAAAAATTCCACGGTGCTTTAAATCAATAGAAAGTCTTTTACAATAGGGTCACAAGACAACTAGTAACTTTTCAAAAATTTAAATAATTGTACATAGATTTGTTCAATTTTGAAAACATAGGATTGAGGAAATCAAAGTTCTTATGAAAACTTTGACCGCTAGAGTAAGCAACTTGCGAGAAGCAGCCTAAAACAGCATGTTTATAAGTGCGACGCAGGAACACGTAGAATCATCTGGCCACAGAAAAATAGTTATAAGCATCCTGTCAAATAGCAATATGGATAAAGATAAGTGAAATAGCTCTTAAAACAAATTTGATTATGCAAAAGAAGAAAATGTACTGTTAAATAAATGCATAACTCATAGTATAGGGTTTGCAGTAATTAAAATAAGCATTTCTTTATGTAAGCACTGAAACCTGCATATAAGCTTATGTATAATGTGCATATGCATGTGAAACAATGTTTGTGAGATGACAAAAATGATAAGGCCTGCCAAAAATTATTTGCTTGCAAACTGAGACCCATTCAAACCTACCAAGGATACTGCGAGGCCATAGCCTTGAATCTTTTGGCCAATTTCAAAGATCGAATAAGGCAAACAAAACATAAACCAAGCATCATTAAACTAAAACAGAGCCCATATTTTTCAACACCTTCGCTCTAGCCCCAACCTATTAGTATTTAAGCATATTAGTTTTATTTCTCAAACCTCAACGTCGATCAATGTTAGCTTGGCTAGCTCTTCTGCAACAAATGTAATACATGTGAAAGGACCATCACTAAAACTAAGAAGCAATTTGTCAGGAAGTACTGATTCCTTACTTAACAGATGACCTACAATTTCAAAAGGCTAATAGAAGGCATTAACTTCATTTTGTAGTTCAGGTTGTCATATTGGACCGCAGTAAGGCAGCAAATTAGACAAATGCATTCAGGCACAACCTAGATCTCATCAGAATGCACATTAGAGAACTTAGAACTATCATATGCTTAAGAGTATTTCAGCTTATGCTAAGAAAAAATGGTTTGAAAAAACAAAAAAGATAGAATAAGTAAATAAAAATGCAAGACTAATACCGGTGTAAAACTGTAAATGCAAAGCTAACTTCTTAACGGATAAGAAAAATAAGGAAAGTAATTTCTTGACGTAAATCAGATATCAGAAGTTCAGAACTATATGTAGCTTCTACAGTTAGGACACATTGACCAACCAAATCTTACCTAATGACCCATGTAATTTCTTCCTGGACCTCCCGGTGGACCACCATACCCGCCACCACCCCCATAGCCTCCCATATAACTGCCAGGCATTCCAGGTACACCGCCACCACCAAGAGCTCCAGAAGACCCTGAATTTGGCATCCCTGAACTATTAGGACCAACTCCAAGGATGTTATTCAGACCCAACCCTCCCCCTTGGGTGGCCAAGAAAGCTGTTAAAGCCTGGCCCAGTGCAGGATTCATCCCTGGACCACCAGGTACAGACCCAGGCATTGAAGCCAGGCTCGCTGGAGATGCCATCCCATAACCAGCACCAACACTACCAGGCAGAGAATGGCTACTAGCACCATAGCCAGCAGCGCCCTTCCTCCCACTTGTAGTTGTGGCACCATATCCTCCTCCTTTGTTGGGTTTTGGCCCATCAATTGCCTTCTGGCAGTGCAGCATAACACCCTCAAATGACTTGTGCGGCTCCTGGAGCGCCTTCTTGGCGCTCTCAAGGGTCCTGTAAACAAACAGAGCAAAACCCTTTGGCTTCCCGGTTGCCTTGTCGAGCCCAAGAGGACCCTCCTCAATTTCACCATACTTTGAAAAGAACTGCAGCAGTTTCTGTGGGTCGATATCTGCGCCAACATTGCTAACAAAAATCTTCCGCTGTGTGTACTCAGAAACTGGCGGTAGTATCAAGGCTGCTGGAGCCGGAGCTGGAGCTGTAGCCAACATAGGATTGTTGGCCGCACCGCCAGGTGGGACAGGGCCCAAAGAAGCGAGCTGGCAGGAGGTAGTGCGGTTGCCGATCTTCTTCTGGGGCTCCAGCAGGGCCGCGCGGGCGCCAGAAAGGCGGCTGAAGAGGATGAACCCGTAGCCCTTGCACTTGCCCGTGTTACGGTCTGAGACGAGCTTGAGATCCTCGATCTCACCATAAGGGCGGAAAGCCTCGGTGAGGATGTCCACGGTGGTGTCCCATCCGAGGCCGTGGACGAAGATCTTCCGCTGGGCTGGATCCGCGTCGGCCGCTCGGCGGACGGACTCGAGCACGTCGCGGTGGCGGACGGCGGCGTCGCGGAGGAGCTCGACGAGCTGCTCCTTGGGGAACACCTCCAGAAGCGCCTGGATCGAGGCGGGGTCGCTGTCCCCCTCCTCCGCCTGCTGTTGTTCTTCCTCCTCGACCTCCTCCTCCTCCTCCTCCTCTTCCACCTCCTCTTCCACCTCCTCCCACTCGTCCTCCTCGCCGCCCACCTCCTGCTTCACCGCCGCGCCCCCAGCGATGGACCCGCTCTCCTGGGCCACGGTTTGGGAGGAAGTGGGGTAGTACTCGGCTAGGGTTTCGGGCTGGGGGAGAGGAGCTGCCGGCTCGGCGATCTTTGCGGCAGCTGGAGCCTTAGCTGCGGGGGAGTTTGCTGCCAAGGTGAATTTCGGCTCGAGCTTCCGCTTCTTGCCCATGGCGACGGCGAGGTGGGGAGATTGGAGGCGAAGGCGAGCTAGGGTTCGACGGTTTGGGACAAGGGATGGGTCGGATATGGGATGGTTGGGTGACAAGGCGACGATTCCTACCGCCACGCGGTCGTGTGGATAGTTCACGGCACCGTTATATGGGTGTTTTTTTTTTGAGGGGCTGGGTCTTTTCCTTTCATTTATCATGGGCGAGGACGGATGGGCTAAGCAATCCTTGTCGTCTCCCGAGCCTAGGGTCTCTTTTGATTCATAGGATGGAATTATCATAGAAATATGAATTTTGTAGAAAATGAGATGATATGTATCTCAAATCCTATGAGTAGGAATATAAAACGAGATGTCATTTGGTTGACACCAAAGGAATTTTTTCATTGAGTCTAGGCTCCAGGGCAAGGACCCTCTCCTTAAAAAAAGAGTTTTTTGCAGGTAAAAAAAGAGCTTTGTTCATTATTTTTTTTGCAATTAGGGTGTTTTTCTTTTGCAAAAGAAACTTTTGATCTAGTCATAACCAGTCAGAGCAATACAAGGAACACTAGAAGTAAAAAAATCACAACCAAGTCTGTGGACCACCTAACGACGACTACAAGCATTGAAGCAAGTCGAAGGCGCGTTGCGAGCCGGGCAAACCTTCTTGTAGTAGATAGTCAGGGAAAAATCGTCGTGACAACCTCACAGGACCAGTGTGCCGGAGCAACAACCATCACCAATGAAAGAGAATAGATCGGAAGGGAGAATAGATCGGAAGGATCAAACTTGTAACCACACGATCGAATACTAGATCCAGATAAATCCACTGAAGACCGACACCGATTGAATCTTGTGCTATCCGACGGAGACACACCTCCACACGTCTTCTGACGATGCTAGACGCACTATCGAAATAAGGATCGGACATGGGAGACATTATTCATACTCTACTGAGAGACATCATCGCCGCCACACGATCTCAATCAAGACGTTGTACCTAACAAGAACACGAGTGTGGTCCCTCCCATCGGTGGTGGGGGAGTGAGGCCTATGACACCTCCACAAAGGCCATTAAAGGCATGGCAGACAGGAGACGACGCCAACGGGGTGAAGGAATAACCTAATCGTTTGTGAGTCGCCCTATGGGGAGGAGGAAACATGTTGTTGGCAAACAAAAAATGGCACATGTTATGCTGATTGTTTGTGAAATCCTATACAAGCAGGGTGCTACACAACATTGTTTTGAGAAAATATATATTTTGCTGACATGTTGGTCCTTCAATAGGAGGAACAACCCCAAAAAAATGCTAAAACACTTTTTTTATGACTTACTCGGAGACATTAGTGCCAGAGTTATACAAGATTTGCTAGGATGGGGGGAGATTGCACATGGCTTTGTCCATGCATACAATTGCTATTGCTATGTTTTCAGTTAAATCAAGACTTTATTCATTAGAAATAATCAGTACATCGTTTGTGAGGATCACTACAATTTCATTGATAGGCTCTTCAAACCAATCCTTAGCCTACCCCAACTTGTTTGGGACTAAAGGCTTTGTTGTTGTTGTCGTTGTTGTTGCTCTTCAAACCAATCCGAAGTCACAGAAAATCTAGCTAATCTAGCAAGTTCATGAGCTACTTTGTTTGCTTCTCTATTACAGTGTTCGAATCTGGTCACGACAAAATCACATGCATAGTGAAAACAATCATCAAATATTGTCGCCGCTGCACCCGCTGATTGTCCTCCGTCCTGCATGGTCTCAATCACCTTCAGATTGTCTGAGTGATGATTAGGCGATTACATCCCGCCCTTTGTGCCAATGTTACGCCAAATTTGAGGGCTAAAGCTTCTGCCATTAGAACATCCGTACAATATTTGATCTTTCCATTTCCTCCCGCAATAAACCTACCTTTGTCGTCTCTCAAGACTACACCTATCGTACCCTTCAGCATGTCATGATCAAAAGAAGTGACGTGGTTTTGTCACGGTAGATGCCCTTGTGAAAGGACTTAGGTGCGGATCCATCGCAACCTAGGTTAGCTTGAGGGGTTGAACGGGACAAAGGGCGCAAGGTTTACCCAGGTTCGGCCCCTCACAACGAGGCAAAAGCCTACGTCCTACTCTGTGTTGTATTGATTGGGTATCGATTACAAGGGAGCGGAATCGCTTGACCTAGCTATCGATCAATTGTTTCTTGAGTTAACCAACCGCAGGGTCTCACCTTTATATACACAGGTCGAGCCCCAGGGCTTACAAGAGTCCAAGCCGGATCACACAACTTGACCAACTCGGTTTCTAAGTCACCTTGCCTTACTAAACAAGTCACCATCGGGCGGCTCACACCTCCGGGTTTTGGGCTTTTAACAGGCCCGCCTCTTAAACCGCCTCTAGTCTTCATGTTTCTTCATGCCCATCTAAGCATTTCATTCTTGAGTCGCCAACAGTGTAACCCGGCCCCTCCTGGGCGGGTCACACTAATATGTCTCCAACGTATCTATAATTTTTTATTGTTCCATGCTATTATATTATCTGTTTTTGGATGTTTTATATACATTAATATGCTATTTTATATTATTTTGGAGACTAACCTATTAACCTAGAGCCCAGTGTCAGTTCCTATTTTTCTCCTATTTTTGAGTTCGCAGAAAAGGAATACCAAACGGAGTCCAAACGGAATAAAACCTTCGCAATGATTTTTCTTGGATCAGAAGACAAGCAGGAGACTTGGAAATGAAGTTGGAGGAGCCACAAGGCGGCCACAAGGACGGAGGGCGCGCCAGGGGGTAGGGCGCACCCCCCACCTTGTGGGCCCCTCATGCACCTCCTGACCTAATTATTTCACATATATATACCCATATATCCCCAAACCAACAGAGGCATCCACGAAAGCACTTTTCCACCGCCACAACCTTCTGTACCCGTGAGATCCCATCTAGGGACCTTTTTCGGCGTCCTACCAGAGTGGGATTCGGTCACGGAGGGCTTCTACATCAACTCTATTGCCCTTTCGATGAAGCATGATTAGTTTACCACAGACCTACGGGTCCATAGATAGTAGCTAGATGGCTTTTTCTCTCTCTTTGATTCTCAACACCATGTTCTCCTTGATGTTCTTGGAGATCTATTCGATGTAATACTCTTTTACGGTGTGTTTGCCGAGATCCGATGAATTGTGGATTTATGATCAGCTTATCTATGAATATTATTTGAATCTCCTTTGAATTCTTTTATGCATGATTTGATATCTTTGTAATTCTCTTCGAACTATCGGTTTGGTTTGGCCAACTAGATTGGTTTTTCTTCCAATGGGAGAAGTGCTTAGCTTTAGATTCAATCTTGCGGTGTTCTTTCCTAGTGACAGTAGGGGCAGCAAGACATGTATTGTATTGTTGCCACCGAGGATAAATAAAGAGGTTTTCATCATATTACTTGAGTTAATTCCTCTACATCGTGTCATCTTGCTTAATGCGTTACTCCGTTCTTTATGAACTTAATACTCTAGATGCATGCTGGATAGCGGTCAATGTGTGGAGTAATAGTAATAGATGCAGAATCATTTCGGTCTACTTGACACGGACGTGATGCCTATATTCATGATCATTGCCTTAGATCTCGTCATAACTTTGCGATTTTCTATCAATTGCTCGGCAGTAATCTGTTTACCCACCGTATTATTTGCTATCATGAGAGAAGCCTCTGGTGAAACCTATGGCCCCCGGGTCTATCTTCCATCATATAAGTTTCTAATCTACAATATTAGTTTTCGATTTACTACTTTGCAATCTTTACTTTCCGATCTATAAACCAAAAATACCAAAAATATTTACTTTATTGTTTATCTATCTCTATCAGATCTCACTTTTGCAAGTAACTGTGAAGGTATTGACAACCCCTTTATCACGTTGGGTGCAAGTTGTTTGATTGTTTGTGCAGGTATTCGGTGACTTGTGCGTTTTCTCCTACTGGATTGATACCTTGGTTCTCAAACTGAGGGAAATACTTATCTCTACTTTGCTGCATCACCCTTTCCTCTTCAAGGGAAAAACCAATGCATGCTTAAGAAGTAGCACACACCGCGGGATTATATCCCCAACATTAGGCCCCAGATTGATTTGAACTTGTTCGTGTCAATCTTCACTACTTCTGGTTGGCGAGTCTTCTTTCCAATGCTCAACTTTGAACAAATCGTTGTAACCCGTCGTGACGTCATGCGATATGAATCCAGAAAAATCTTATGACATCACAACGGATCTTTATACATTAATTGGTCATTCAAGAATCGAGGCGCCTCCAACATTGAGATAATCATGACGTCTCCTCGATTTCCACGCCTGCCATTTTACTGTTCCACTCTTTCCCTTATAAATAGGCATAGGGGGGGTCCTTTCTCACTTTTACCCCTTTTGCCTCCACTTCTTCTTCCTCCTCGCAACCTCCGCCACACAAGAGCTCCGCCGCTCCGACCATTCTTCACCAGCGACTCCGATGAAGGCCGCTGCATCAACCTAACCGGACCAGATAACTGTGGCGCACCCCCGCTCTTCTTTAACCTCGTCAGGTATTCCTCCTTTTCTACTTCATCTCCACATTAGGTCATTGTAGTTCATGTAGTTCATCATCCTATCATCGTGGTTCTCTCAAGTTCATCCACTTTCTGTTTTCTAGAACTTAGTTTAATCCAAAAATGAAGTAAACGTGGGGCAGTAACAGTTTTAGCCCTTATCTTGCATCTCGTGTAGATCCCCTTTTCTTCGGAATCCAAGCACGACTTGCCACCTTTTCCACTACTGTACCTTAGGTTTAGCAATTGTTCTTCATTTCTTGAACTGTCATAGATCCAAAATTATAGGCATGATCTGTGAAACTTGTTTATCCCAACACTTAATAGGATTTTGACAATCTCGAATCCATAGACCACTGACCCGCCATTCTTTATACTGGCGGCTTAATAATAACCTTGTAACCCGCTAGCACCTGGCCAGTTCACCCATAAATTATGCCCCGCCAGCACCTGGCCAGCTTACCCATGAATTGTGACCCGCCAACACTTGAACTGCTGTCATTTAATCAATTTGAAATTCGCCTTGCCCTCTGGAATAGAGTGGCTCATAACATCTTCATATTTCCTCATGATGTTATTATAATCTTCTATATGGTTTAATATCGCATTGTTAACCCGTCATACCCTTATTCATTAATCACAGCCTGTCTCTTCAACTCATCATGGCAAAATCACCTACCACCTGTGATTGGATTGCCTCCCGAGTCATCGAAGACATACTCACTGATTATGTGACCATGCACTACAAAAAAATACACTTCTGTGATGATACGTGTTTGTCACAATAGGTCATGTTTTCTGTCATGCATGTACGTCCATGATGATTCTACGACAGAATCAAGATAGTCATACCTGTGCTGTCATAGAAGTGTTCCGTGACATTACCAAAATTATTATCACAAAAGTGTTCACTTCCATGACGATAAATGTCGCGTCATGGAAGTGCTTTCGTCAAGGGTGACTGACACGTGACATCCACCGTAACGGGTCGCCGTTAAGCTATCGGGTCTGGTTTTGGATCCGATAACCCGCTAACAGCCACGACCAATGACGATTTTCCACGTGTAAAATTCTCATTGGCTGACGGAACCACATGTCAGCTCCACGTTGGCACAAGTGTCACTTATCCAATGGGTGAGATGCGCTGATACACCCATTTTGCATCATGCTTTTATATCGATATTTATTGCATTATGGGTTGTTATTACACATTATGTCACAACACTTATGCCTATTCTCTCTTATTTTACAAGGTTTACATGAAGAGGGAGAATGCCGGCAGCTGGAATTCTGGGCTGGAAAAGGAGCAAATATTAGAGACCTATTCTACACAACTCCAGAAGTCTTGAAACTTCACGGGAGCACGTTTCAGAATATATAAAAAATATTGGGCAAAGGAAGCACCAGAGGGGGGCCACCCACCATCCACGAGGGTGGGGGGCGTGCCCTACCCCTTGGGCGCGCCCCCCTGCCTCGTGGGCCCCCTGGCATGCCTCCGGTACCCATCTTCTGGTATATGAGGTCTTTCGTCCGAGAAAAAATCATAAGCAAGCTTACGGGACGAAACTCTACCGCGACGAGGCAGAACCTTGGCGGAACCAATCTAGGGCTCCGGCGGAGCTGTTCTACCAAGGAACTTCCTTCCGGGAGGGAGAAATCATCACCATCATCATCACCATCGATCCTCTCACCGGGAGGGGGTCAATCTCCATGAACATCTTCACCAGCACCATCTCATCTCAAACCCTAGTTCATCTCTTGTATCCAATCTTTGTCTCAAAACCTCGGATTGGTACATGTGGGTTGCTAGTAGTGTTGATTACTCCTTGTAGTTGATGCTAGTTGGTTTATTCGGTGGAAGATCATATGTTCAGATCCTTTATGCATATTAGTACCCCTCTGATTATGAACATGAATATGATTTGTGAGTAGTTACGTTTGTTCCTGGGGACATGGGAGAAGTCTTGCTATAAGTAGTCATGTGAATTTGGTATTCGTTCGATATTTTGATAAGATGTATGTTGTCTCTCCTATAGTGGTGTCATGTGAACGTCGACTACATGACACTTCACCATTATTTGGGCCTAGACGAAGGCAGTGGGAAGTAATAAGTAGATGATGGGTTGCTAGAGTGACAGAAGCTTAAACCCTAGTTTATGAGTTGCTTTGTAAGGGGCTGATTTGGATTCATATGTTTCATGCTATGGTTAGGTTTACCTTAATACTTCTTTTTGTAGTTGCGGATGCTTGCAAGAGGTGTTAATCATAAGTGGGATGCTTGTCCAAGGAAGGACAGTACCCAAGCACTTGTCCACCCACATATCAAATTATCAAAGTACCAAACGTGAATCATATGAACGTGATGAAAACTAGCTTGACGATAATTCCCATGTGTCCTCGGGAGCGTTTTCCTTTATATAAGAGTTTGTCCAGGCTTGTCCTTTGCTACAAAAAGGATTGGGCCATCTTGCTGCACATTATTTACATTTATTACTTGTTACCCACTACAAATTACGTTATCACAAAACTATCTGTTATCGATAATTTTAGTGCTTGCAGAGAATACTTACTGAAAATTGCTTATCATTTCCTTCTGCTCCTTGTTGGGTTCGACACTCGTATTTATCGAAAGGACTATGATAGATCCCCTATACTTGTGGGTCATCATGTGCCTATGATATGTTGACACGTGGACCGACCTAACAGTGGCCCATTCAGGTTAAAAGGCCGGGCCTGTCAAAATAAGCGGGCCGACCCATTAGCAGCCTACTTGAGTCAGGCCCATTTACAAGCACGACCCATACAAGTTACACAAAATCGGCCCATCATAGGCCCATTCTAGATTTGACAATTTCCAGCCCATCGTCAGTTTTAGCCCGTTAACGGCCCGCTACGTCTTTGGGCCCAATTGCGTTGTAACACCCTCGATGCGACTATAGCTCCCACGTGTCGAGGCACGACTTAGAGACATAATCGCATTGAAGGCATATGTCGCAAGTTAGGCAATCTTCACAACATCCCATGTAATATAAATCATAAAGGGGAGATAACATAGTTGGCTTACACTCGCCACGTCAATCAAGTACAATAATAACATTACATCAACCAAACACTCATGGCCCGACTACGGCGCCAAAATAAAAGATAACCCAACATGCGACACGGTCCTGATCACCCCCAACTGGGCACCACTACTGATCATCGGGAAAGGAAACATAGTAACGTTGAGAGTCCTCGTCGAACTCCCACTTGAGCTCGAGCGCGTCTCCTGGAGCGGAATCATCAGGCCCTGCATCTGGTGTAATAGTAATCTGTGAGCCACAAGGACTCAGCAATCTCGCACCCTCGCGATCAAGACTATTTAAGCTTATAGGAAAGGCAGGGTAAATATGAGTGGAGCTGCAGCAAGCGACTAGCAAGATATGGTGGCTAACTTATTCACAAAAGAGAGCGAGAAGAGGAGGCAAAGCACGAGCGAGAAACTAGAGAACAACCTGCGCAAACATTACTCCAACACCGTGTCTGCTTCCCGGACTCCGCCGAGAAGGGGCCATCACGGTAACACACTCAGTTGATTCATTTTAATTAAATTAAGGTTCAATTTATCTACAACCGGACATTAACAAATTCTCATCTGCCCATAACCGCGGGCACGGCTTTCGAAAGTTCAAATCCCTGCAGGGGAGTCCCAACTTAGCCCATGACAAGCTCTCACGGTCAACGAAGGAATAGACCTCCTCCCAAGACGTTCCGATTAGACTCGGTATCTCGGTTCTTCAAGACAATTCGACAGGTTAAAACAAATCCAGCAACACCGCCCGAATGTGCCGACAAATCCCGATAGGAGCTGCACATATCTCTTTCTCAGGGCACACTCAGATGAACACTACGTACAACTAAAACCAATCCTCGGGTTGCCCCAAGGTGGCGCTGCAAGTGGCTCTATTTGGACCAACACTCGGAGGAGCACTGGCCCGGGGGGTTTAAATAAGATGACCCTCGGGCTCCGGAAACCCAAGGGAAAAAGAGGCTAGGTGGCAAATGGTAAAACCAAGGTTGGGCATTGCTGGAAAAACTTTAATCAAGACGAACTATCAAGGGGTTCCCATTATAACCCAACCGCATAAGGAACGCAAAATCCGGGAACATAACACCGATATGACGGAAACTAGGGCGGCAAGAGTGGAACAAAACACTAGCGAGAGGCCGAGCCTTCCACCCTTTACCAAGTATATAGATGCATTAAGATAACAAGATAATATAATGATATCCCAACAAGTAAATAAATGTTCCAACAAGGAACAGTCTCCAATCTTCACCTGCAACTAGCAACGCTATAAGAGGGGCTGAGCAACGCTAGGACATGGTGGGTTAGAGGTTTGACATGGCAATTTGGGAGGCTTGAAAGCAAGTGGTAGGCATCGTAGCATTGGCAAAGCAAAAGAGCGAGCAAACCAGCATAGCAAAGATAGTAGTGATTTCGAGGGTATGATCAGCTTGCATGCACAGTTGTCAGAGTTGATTGGATCCTCGAAAGCAAACTCAACGGGCTCCTCGTTAGCGAACTCGTCTCCCGGCTCTACCCAAACAAGACAAATAAGCAACAAGGACACAATCAACCACGTGCAAGGATCAAACAATATGATGCAATGATGATATGCTATGCGGGATGCAAAATGCAAGATATGACAAGGAATGCATGAACCTGGCCTCAACTTGGAAATCCAAGTGTGCCACTGGAAAGATGAGATTAAATCGTTTGAAAACGATATAAAGAACGCCGGAAACGGAGTTACGGTTTGGAAATGGCAAGCGATTTAAATATGACACCGGTCTGCGATTTGCAGCAAGTAGCCATCTAAATGCAACGAAATGAACATGCTAAAGCACCCAAACATGACAACAAAATACATGGCAGGGATGCATTCATGATGCTTAACAAAAGTCTAGCACTGAGCTACGGCCAATTCATCCATTAACAGGTTCAAACAAGCATGGCAAAAATGCATATGGCAAACAGATCTCAGACTTAGTGAAATTAACACTTGTCTGGAATTTCAGATCAGGTAGCTCTCTTCGGAGCAACAAAACTACATGCTACAGGACCTGAACATGGCAAAGTAAAGCATGGCATGGAGCTACTCAAAGATCTTAACAAAAGTCCCTTAGTGACCTTGAGCCAAAAGGGATCAGAAAATACAATTGCAAGCATGTGAACATAGCAAAAACATAATCAGTTTTCAGACTTAGTGAAAACTGGAACATGCTGAAACAGATATCAAGTAGGCATGTTTACGAGCTCGATGCACTCACTACGGTGCAAGTCATGATAAGCTAAGCATACATCTATCAAGAACACACAAAATGAAAGCTAGACATGGAAAGAACAATAGCATAGCATGCACGGATCAACTAGAACATCATCGGCAAAATTGCAAACAAGTTGACAATCTGCCCAGATTCACAAAGTAGCAGAAGTAGAGCTCGATTGACTCAAGCTAGGGTGCTCCATAATTGCAAACAAAGACATGGATGGATAGAGCACTACAAGATTAACAAAACATCCTTACTGATCATCCTCAAAAGAGGCATGGATCACTAGGAAACAACATGAACATATAGCCATATGAAATAAACAGCTCAAGGACTTAGTGGAAATGCTAAGTCCCTGAAATCAGAATTAACAAGTGCCTCACTTGGCAAGCTTGTACTAGTCACCACACAAATCACAAAACTATATGGGTTGCACCTCTGGAAAGATGACAAAACCCTCGACAAAACATATGTAGAGCATCAGGGCATATCATGCACACAAAAATCATGGCAAAAATGACAAAAAGCTAAATGAAGTAGCAGATCTGACAATTATCTCAAGTAGCCCTCTTCTAACAGCATTTCGGGCATGAAGATGAACTCAAAAGAAAATGACGCAATGGAATGAAATGATGTACTCTCAGAGATGAACATTTTGATATGCTATATGCATGAATCGGAGCTACGGATGCAAAGTTATGAGGCTATAAACATGAGCACTTGGACTAGAAAATTCCGGGGACTTAGTGAAAAAAATCAACCTCTCTCAGATCTAGGGTTTACACGGAATCCGAGGCGCGGTCGGGACACTGTTCACCGGAGTTCGCCGGCCGGAGTTGGGGAAGCCGGAGCTGGGGTGCCGGCGACGAGGCGCGGCCGGGCGCGGGGCGGAGGGGCGGCGAGGGGCGCGGGCCCGGGCGGCGATGGTGGCCGCGGGAGGCGGTGCGGCGGCGGCGAGCACGGCGGGGAGCGGCCGGCGGCGGCGAGCGGCGTGGAGGCGGCGGCGAGCGTCGGCCGGGCGGGGTCGGGCGGCCGCGGCGCGAGGAGGCGGGTGGCGGCGGCTGGGCCCGTGGGGGCCGGGGACGGGCCCGAGCGGGCCGCGCGCGGCTGAGGCGGCGAAGTGGTCCGGGGGCGCCACGTGGCAGCTCCCGGTTGGCGGCGGAGGAAGCGTCCGGCTCGGACGGACGTGTCCGGCCGGCTCGGAGGCGATTTTTAGGGTTTGAGGACGAGGGGGATCCGGATTTTTCGGGGAGAGACCTATTTATAGGCATAGAGGGAGTTAGGAGAGTCCAAATGAGGTGCGGTTTTCGGCCACGCGATCGCGATCGAACGCTCTAGATGATGGAGAGGGTTTTGGTGGGTTTTGGGCCAAAATGGAGGGGTGTTGGGCTGCAACACATACGAGGCCTTTTCGGTCCCTCGGTTAACCGTTGAAGTATCAAACGAAGTCCAAATGATACGAAACTTGACAGGCGGTCTACCGGTAGTAAACCAAGGCCGCTTGGCAAGTCTCGGTCCAATCCGGAAATGTTTAATCCCCACACACAAAAGAAAGTTAGAAATGACCACCGGAGGAGAACGAAGTGCCGGAATGCAAAACGGACAACGGGGAAAATGCTCAAATGCATGAGATGAACACGTATGCAAATGCAATGCACATGATGACATGTGTGACGCCCGGGTAATTGAGCTACAGTAACCCCCCTCGTAATGATACCACGTCACCTCAGTTACTGTAAACCAATCTCGGGTTAGTTCAAAACCAATTCAAATTAAAATTGAAAATAAAGTTAAATAGTAAAAGTTTTCAAAGGTTAAAACAAAAATGTTTGGGCGGTGCCATAATTTGCATATGTAATTATGGTGTAGTAAACACATTTTTATAAAGTGCCTAAGTATTTTAAGATGAATTAAAACAGAAGAGAAAACAAATAAAAGGAAAAGAACAAAAGAAAAAAGAAGAAAGGAAGAACCCCCCCCGTTGGGCCAAGTGGCCGAGCTGGCCTCCACCGGCCCAACTGGGCCAAGAGGCGCAGCCAGCCAGCACCAGCCCACTGGCCCCTCAGGCCCAGCCGGCCCATCCCGCGCCTGGCCTACATGCCCCCCCACCCCCAGGAAAACCCTAACCGACATCCCACTTACCCCCCACGATCCCCTTCTCCTCCCCCATCGAACTGGATCGGGATCGGCCCCGATCCCATCGCCCCCGACGCCCTGCGGCTACCCGTCGCCGTCCACCATCGCCCGAGGTCTCCGCCGACGTCGCCTCCTCGCCCACTCTCTCGGCGCCTACCTCGCCGGAGCACCTTGCCGCCTCGACCATGATGCTGCCATCCTCTCCGTCGACGGCCTCGTCTCCGTCGTTGCCCTGTCGTCCCCGTCCTCCTCCCCGAACGGCCTCCACGCACCTCGACGCCCCCTGCTCACCAACGCCGATCAGGACCCGTTTGTCCTCCCCTTTCCCCTGCTCGTCAACGGGGTCGCCACGCTCACCCGCAACCCCCTCGTGCGTGCTCACCGCGGTCGGGCCGTGCCCTGGCCGTGCGCCGCTCCATCTGGCCGCGCCTGTCACCCCGCGCCGACGCGCCATGCCTGCGCCGCTCGCTTGCCGTGCCACCGCCCCGTTTCCCCCGCATCGCTGCGCCTCGCCTCCCTTGGATCCCGCTGCCTCGCCTGCGCCACCCAGCTGCGCCGCGAGCCTCTGCCCCATCGCGCTGTGGCCGTGTCGGCTCCGCCCTCCGCTGTCGCGGCACGACCGCGCCCCGCTCCACTGTTGCCGCTGCCGCTGCTCATCCGCCGACTCGCGGCCGGACACACTCGCCGACGCGCCGGCGCCCGCACCCGCCAACCGCCCCGCGGCGCCCAGTCGGGTGCACACCCACGGCCCAGCGCCATATCGGGCTGGCGCCCAGCGCCCGTTTGGCCCCTAGGGCCAATGACATGGGGGCCCCACGCCCCCTAAGAACTGTTAAATAAATAATTAAATAAATAATGAATTAAAAATAAATAAATAAAAAGTAAATAAAAAAATGTTAATTAATTAACTAAATTAATTAACTTAATTAATCCTGTTTAGTTAAACTAATTAAACCTTAGGTACCTAATTAACTAATTAAACTGATTAATAGGTTAATTAGGTTATTGTACCCATGACATGTGGGACCCAAGCATCAGTTTGACCCAGTCAACGCCCTGTTGACTGCTGACGCCATGATGATGTCAGCGAACACTATTCTGGATAATGTTAATTTAATTAATAATTAATAAATTAGAAAATGATTTAAAACTTTGAAAAATAATATAAATTAAACCGTAGCTCAGATGAAAAAACTTTGTACATGAAAGTTGCTCAGAACGACGAGACGAACCTGGATACGCAGCCTGTTCATCCGCCACGCATCCCTAACCTATCGAACTCGTAACTTTCCCCCTCTGGCTCCTCTGCCCGAAAACGTGAAACACCGGGGATACTTTCCCGGATGTTTCCCCCTTCACCGGTATCACCTCATACCGCGTTAGGGCACCCCTAGCACCGATACTTGTCATGTCATGCATCTCTATGCATCTGTTTACTTAAATATTTATTGTTTCTTCCCCTTCTTCTCTCACTAGACACCGAGACTGACGCCGCTACTACCCAGTACGACTACGGAGTTGACGACCCCTCTCTCTTGCCAGAGCAACCAGGCAAGCCCCCCCTTTGATCACCAGATATCGCCTACTCTTCTCCCTACTGCTTGCATTAGAGTAGTGTAACATGCTACTGCTTTCCGTTAATCCTATTCTGATGCATAGCCTGTCCTTGCCACTACTGTTGATACCTTTACCTGCAATCCTAATGCTTAGTATAGGATGCTAGTTTATCATCAGTGGCCATACATTCTTGTCCGTCTGCCATGCTATATTATCGGGCCGTGATCACTCGGGAGGTGATCACGGGTATATACTATATACTTTATACAGGATACATGTGGTGACTAAAGACGGGTCGGCTTGTGGAGCACCCGCGAGTGATTCACGGATTGGGGGCTGAAAGGACCTTTGTCCCAACGGCCCTCTGTGTGGATCTTTGTGGCGAAGCGACAGGGCAGGTTGTGACCACCTAGGAGAGAGGTGGGCCTGGCCCTGGTCGGTGTTCACGGATACTTAACACGTTTAACGAGATCTTGGTATTTGATCTGAGTCTGGCTACTGGCCTATACGCACTAACCATCTATGCGGGGACAGTTATGGGCACTCGACGTCGTGGTATCAGCCGAAGCCTTCGTGACGTCAGCCACTGAGTGGCGCGCGCCGGATTGGACCGTAAGCCTGCTCTTGTATTAAGGGGGCTAGTTCTGCTTCCAGCCGCGTACGCAACGTGCAGGTGTGCAATGGGCGATGGGCCCAGACCCCTGCGCCATAGGATTTAGACCGGCGTGCTGACCTCTCTGTTGTGCCTAGGTAGGGCTGCGACGTGTTGATCTTCCGAGGTCGGGCATGACCCAGGAAAGTGTGTCCGGCCAAATGGGATCAAGCGTGTTGGGTTATGTGGTGCACCCCTGGAGGGAAGTAAATCTATTCGAATAGCCGTGATCTTCGGTAACAGGACGACTTGGAGTTGTACCTTGACCTTATGACAACTAGAACCGGATACTTAATAAAACACACCCTTCCAAGTGCCAGATACAACCGGTGATCGCTCTCTCACAGGGCGACGAGGGGAGGATCATCGGTTAGGATTATGCTATACGATGCTACTTGGAGGTCTTCAGTCTACTCTCTTCTACATGTTGCAAGACGAGGCTGCCAGAAGCGTAGTCTTCGAAAGGACTAGCTATCCCCCCTTATCCCGGCTTTCTGCAGTTCAGTCCACATATAATAGCCTTATTCCAGTTGATACCAATGCATACATATGTAGTGTAGCTCCTTGCTTGCGAGTACTTTGGATGAGTACTCACGGTTTCTTTCTCCCTCTTTTCCCCCTATCCCTTCTACCTGGTTGTCGCAACCAGATGTTGGGGCCCAGGAGCCAGACGCCACCTTCGACGACGACTCCTACTACACCGGAGGTGCCTACTACTACGTGCTGCCCGCTGACGACGACCAGGAGTAGTTTAGGAGGATCCCAGGCAGGAGGCATGCGCCTCTTTCGATCTGTATCCCAGTTTGTGCTAGCCTTCTTAAGGCAAACTTGTTTAACTTATGTCTGTACTCAGATATTGTTGCTTCCGCTGACTCGTCTATGATCGAGCTCTTGTATTCGAGCCCTCGAGGCCCCTGGCTTGTAATATGATGCTTGTATGACTTATTTTATTTGTAGAGTTGTGTTGTGATATCTTCCCGCGAGTCCCTAATCTTGATCGTACACGTTTGCGTGTATGATTAGTGTACGGTCAAATCGGGGGCATCACAACATGATATGAGATGCATGACAACGACAACAACACACGGAGACAAAGACCCGAACCCGAGAAAATAAAATAACTTAACGCCGGAAACAGCAAGAGTTGGAGTACAAATTGGGAAAGTTACATCCGGGGTGTTACATGCGTCCCGAGCTTCTTTCGGCCTATTAGCAGCCCATCGTCAGTTCCAGCCCGTTAACGGCTGGAACGTCTTTCGGCCTTTTCTTGGCCCATTCTGCAGTTGGGCCAATTCTAGCTCACTGTGACTTTAGACTGTCCTCGGCCCATTTGGTAAATGGGCCAAATCCTAGCCCATTCTGTCTCTCGGCCTGTTAATGGCCCACACAACAGCTGGGCCTTTGACTTTAGGTCCATTAGAGGCCCACGTTCCGCAGGGCATCATTTCAGCCCAACACGACTTTCGGCCTGTTAAAAGCCTAGTGTGCAAATTGGGCCTCGTCTGGCCCATAGCACTTTCGGCCTCTTACTGGCCCGTAAAGTAAAAGGGCCAAGACAAAATTAACATGTATTTTGGCCTGCTAGAGGCCCACGAGCCATTTTCATTTATACGGCCCTATCGAGCTTTTGGCCTGTTAATGACCTGCTAAGAGCCGTTGTTATGGTGGGCCACATCATTTGGGATCCACTTAATATTATTTTGACCAGCCCAATTAAGGCCCGCTTTGACTACACATGTTTGTTCATTTGTATGGCGTCCAGGAAATGTTTGGGCGTGTTGGCCCCCGTTTCAACGATATAGCATATTCAAGAATTATCCTCCTCTATATTATCGCCTCTAAAAAACATACACTATATAATAAAAAGACAAAGGCATAGAAACGTAGAATAATCCTACACTATACAATAAAGAAATTACAGCCGAATATACCCACTGAGCATTATAGTTCGGCACCAGTGATAATAAAGCGTACACAAATAGCAAATTACATACACTGGACAAATAAAGCTCATACATCATGGACACGCATCAACAAAACTTACCATTTGAACTATAATCTCTTCAGAAAATAGGATTGGCCGGATTCAGATAGCACAAATTTCAGACTGCAAAATCTCCAATTCCTTCGTGGTTACCTCAGTGTCTTGTTTCATTTTTTTGACTCCTGCATCTAATACCTGCATGTCCAGTCTCAACTTGTTGATTGTACGTTGAGAATCATGTACACGTTGTCTTGCCACCTCTAGTTGATGCTCGAGAACATCGGCACATTCCAATTCCAATCCATAATCATTTGGTAACGGCCATGCCGCACTGCTCGCAGATCTTTGTGTTGATGTCACTTCATCCTGAAATGTTTCTGTAAGTACACATGACTAGGGCAAAAATATAGTTACAACAGTGAAGCAAGCAAGACAGACTATTTTGTACATGGCAAAATAGGACTAACAATAATGTTACACGTCATGAAGCATAAGCATGTGATGTTTTTAAAACTTATAAAAATGTTAGTCTGTGCAGCCTGCATACAGAAATCTCTCTTAGCTCACAAGAGGAGCATGATGTTGGGGCCAAATCCAAAACATAGACAAGTTACAAATTTAGATAGCACGTTGTGTATAAGTAAGCAAGCAGTTGGCCATTTTGTAGCTCAATTAAAGTCTTAGGGAGCATAATGATCAATAGAGGGATTCATACAAACCTACCACAGCAAGCAAAACTATACAATCATTAGCCTAGTATAAACTAGATTGTGATCCTCATGCAGTAATAGTTGGTTAATAGTCTTCAAAGCTTCAGGCACACTTCGCTAGAGTAATTAAATGGTAAGGCCTTTAATTATGTCAACTAATAGTTATACAAGTACCCAACATCAGGCATCATTGTTTGGGCATCTCATTAACCGAGGACAAATAAAGCAATTGAAAAGAGCAAATTAACTATGCCTGAAACAAACAAGGAATTGAACGGTTGAGTTGGATACAGTGACTTACCTTAACTGGTTGAACAGGCTCACCGTTGCTCCTACTTCTCTTGCAAGGCTCCTTCCTAACATCTTGTACTTGGAAATCCTTAATTTTATCTTCATTGTACCCCCTCTGCAAGGTGACACAAACTAGTTACTCGTCTCCTTGGAAGATAAATATGCATACTTTCCAGTCTATGAACAACACAAAAGGATGAGATTATAACAAAACAACACCACATAATGAAACATGCCACATCTCTTGCACTTGCACACAATGAAATGAGCATTTACTATGTGTGCACTATGTAAAAACTAGGCATATCTATGAACTGGATCTCCAGGTACTCTTGGAGAGCCTACTTTAGTGTACATCCAAACCTTTATGTCACCTATGAGTTAGACAAGCCCCGACTACAATAGCCCTTAGTGTTTAAACCGCTGACAAGCTGTGTTAGAGTGTTAGGTCAAGAACATCAAGTAATCAAGACAAACAGTCCTGGTATGGCTGGCTGATGAAAACAAGTAATTGAACAGATGTGTGAGAAAATCTTACATACTCCCTCCTTCCATCTATACAGGTCCTAATCGTTTTTCGAGGCTAACTTTGACCAAGTGTTAGAGCAATAATATATGACATGCAAGTTACACAAAGCATACCGTCAAATTCGTATGTGAAAGGAGCTTCCAATGATATAATTTTCACATTATACATCTCATGTATTATTAGTCTTATCAATAGTCAAAGGCGGTCTTGAAAAACACATTAGTCCCTATATAGATGGAAGGAGGGAGTATCAAGAAAAGAATCAAAGGAGGCTTAAAGACCATCACTTGACTGACCAAATTTAAGGGGCATTTAAACATCATGTGCAACGTATGAACTAACATAAACATTGCATATTCCAGATTCTACAATGGAATGCACATGTATTAGGTTATGCCATGTATGATGATGCCTAAATGTACACTATAGCAGGCAGGAGTGATTCATCATTGCACGCACAATTGAATTGCAGGTTAAGGGACAGTTCTATTCTGCCTTTTCAGAGCATATTGTCAAAATAAGCCATAAAAGATGTAAAGAAGTCATTTTTGAGTTATGGACTTGGGCTTAACTTATTTCGCTTTGGAGGGGGGTGTTTCAGGTAGAAGCTCACTAAAAATTGAAGGGAAGGGGAATAGTGAAATGACTCTGTTGTCTGCCTATATTACACTCAAAATGCAACTTCTCACGCTCGCGTCACACCTGACCCTCAAGTAAAAACAAACGCGCAAGCGTTCATTGCCCCGCCTGCTTGCATCTCCTCTCCCCTTTACCTCTACCTCAATCCCTTGCCTGCAGCGCTAGGGTTCCTCCAGCGAGCCGTCGCCACTGGTCCCATCTGGCCTGGTCCTCGACGATGCTCTGTCCAGCTAGGCTACATGGCCGGCGGGTAGGGCCAAATCTCCTGGCTGCTCTTCCCTCTAGCGCCGCCCCTCATTCTCATGGTCTCCAGTAGCTGCTCCACTGTGGTCCGTCCAACGCACTACTCCGGTGGGCGCCGCACAACTATGGCTGATGCTGCACTGCGGTAGAAGGCACCTTATTCCCCCTCCCCTCCTCCTAGGACATGGCCTTGAGGTGTTGTTGAAGGATGAGCTCATCCAACAAGGTGAGGATCTCCTCTGATTTTTTTTGCCAAATTTTCATTCTGATCCACTATACGGTGAATTGCTATGAGGTGCTTCTGCCGCTGCTATATGATGCATTGCTATGAGCTGCTCCTGCTGCTGCTATACGATGAATTGCTATGAGCTGCTGCTACTATATGATGAATTGCTATGAGATGTTGTTGCTGTTGCTCCTCCTGCTATTATATGATGAATTGCTATGAGTTGCTCCTACTGCTGCTATATGATGAATTGCTATGAGCTGATCCTGTTGCTGCTATATGATGAATTTCTATGAGCTGCTAGTATATGATGAATTGCACACTGCTGCTGCTGGTGTATGATGAGTTGCTATGAGCTGCTGCTGCTATATGATGCTTTCAGGTGGTGCCGCTATATGATAATAGCCAGCCACTTGGACCATCGAATTTCAATAAATAATTGTTCTTCATTTAAATGTGGGTCATGCGTTCTTCATTTAAATTAGCAATGGGATCTCTATGGAAGACATTGACCAAAGTAGATTGTGCCAAGTAGATGGTATTTTTGTATTTGCATTTTGAATAAATAGTGATGGTCTGTTTTCCTATCATATTAATTATTGCACTGGGTTCAATTTGTGATGTTTGCAAGTCAAATTAATTTTCATATGGGCAGCAAAATGACAAAATATAATGCAATCTAGACTTTTCGCTGATCATACCAAAGATAAGCTGAAAAGGAAGGCAATGAAAAGAACTAGTTGGCTTATTACCTGGAGCTTATATTCACAGGTTCTTGTTTTCTTAGAATAACTTGTAATAACTGTCCCTAAGAAACTTGGCCAATAGAACTGACATACAAATAACATGTCACGATGATTACAATGGAGGAGTGACCTACCATAGCACACTGTATAGGCTCACCGCTGCCTCTCCTTTTTTTGCGATGTTCCATGAAATTGCCACATACATCTTGTACTTTTTCATTGTGTAACCCTATCTGCAAGTTGACATGGCTAATTTCAGACATCTCTACATGATAATACATTGCATATCCCTTGCACATATTTAAACCACCAGTTAACGATTGTGTGCATAGCATAAACTAGCCATGACTCT
Source organism: Triticum urartu (assembly GCF_003073215.2). Taxonomy (NCBI): domain Eukaryota; kingdom Viridiplantae; phylum Streptophyta; class Magnoliopsida; order Poales; family Poaceae; genus Triticum; species Triticum urartu. The sequence goes on from NC_053024.1 coordinate 210,497,756, forward strand.
GTGTGCTGGACTAGCAGGCACTCTAAGGAGCCTAACATAGTGCACTGGAATTCCTACATGCCACCTACGATTTTGTGCAATGTACTACCTCTATTCCTAAATATATGTCTTTGTAGAGATTCCAATATGGACCACATACAGATGTATATAGATGCATTTTCGAGTGTAGATTCACTCATTTTGCTCCGTATGTAGCCTATAGTAGAATCTCTAGAAAGACTTATATTTAGGAACGGAGGTACGAGGTAGTATCATGTATGACATCTACATATCTAATTTAGCAGCCAATAGTAGAAATCATTGTCTGCACAAAGGGATTACTGGTCGAAAATCCTAGCAAAGCACGTTGGCGGTCACACAACAATACAAGAGAGAGAGAGACGCACTTACAAGATCATAGCAATGCCTCAGTCCAGGATCTTGGTTGGCCAAGCTGTTAGATCCAGAAGAAACATCGTCCTTGTATTTTTTGCCAGTTGCATAACAAGTAACAGCGACCTATTAGTATATTTGAAGTACATCGGGCAGGTGATGCTGGACGGGTTTAAAGGTGACAAGTACCTAGGCCGTGGCGGGTGCTTGGCATCTTGCCAGATAGTGGGAATCAGGTTAGAAACATCAAGGGTGATGACGCTTGATACGTCTTCAACGTATCTATAATTTTTTATTGTTCCATGCTATATTATATCCTGTTTTGGACATTATTGGGCTTTATTATACACTTTTATATTATTTTTGGGACTAACCTGTTAACCGGAGGCCCAGCCTAGAATTGTTGTTTTTTTTGCCTATTTTAGGGTTTTGCAGAAAAAGAATATCAAACGGAGTCCAAACGGAATGAAACCTTTGGGAACCTGATTTTCGGAACGAACATGATCCAGATGACTTGGACCCTACGTCAAGCAATCAACGAGGAAGGCACGAGGTAGGGGGCATGCCTACCCCCCCAGGCGCGCCCTCCACCCTCGTGGGGCCCACGTTGCTCCACCGACGTACTCCTTCCTCCTATATATACATACGTACCCCCAAACTACCAGATACGGAGCCAAAACCCTAATTCCACCGCCGTAACTTTCTGTATCCATGAGATCCCATCTTGGGGCCTTTTCCGGAGCTCCGCCAGAGGGGGTATCGATCATGGAGGGCTTCTACATCAACACCATAGTCTCTCCGATGAAGTGTGAGTAGTTTACTTCAGACCTACGGGTCCATAGTTATTAGCTAGATGGCTTCTTCTTCCTTTTTGGATCTCAATACAAAGTTCTCCCCCTCTCTTGTGGAGATCTATTCGATGTAATCTTGTTTTGCGGTGTGTTTGTTGAGATCGATGAATTGTGGGTTTATGATCAAGTTTATCTATGAACAATATTTGAATCTTCTCTGAATTTTTTATGTATGATTGGTTATCTTTGCAAGTCTCTTCGAATTATCAGTTTAGTTTGGCCTACTAGATTGATCTTTCTTGCAATGGGAGAAGTGCTTAGCTTTGGGTTCAATCTTGCAGTGTCCTTTCCCAGTGACAGTAGGGGCAGCAAGACACGTATTGTATTGTTGCCATCGAGGATAACATGATGGGGTTTATATCATATTGCATGAGTTTATCCCTCTACATCATGTCATCTTGCTTAAAGCGTTACTCTGTTCTCTTGAACTTAATACTCTAGATGCATGCTGGATAGCGGTTGATGTGTGGAGTAATAGTAGTAGATGCAGGCAGGAGTCGGTCTACTTGTCTTGGACGTGATGCCTATATACATGATCATACCTAGATATTCTCATAACTATGCTCAATTCTGTCAATTGCTCAACAGTAATTTGTTCACCCACCGTAATACTTATGCTCTCGAGAGAAGCCTCTAGTGAAACCTATGGCCCCCGGGTCTATTTTCCATCATAATAATCTTCCAATACTTAGTTATTTCCTTTGCCATTTATTTTACTTGCATCTTTATTTCTCTTTATCATAAAAATACCAAAAATATTATCTTATCATATCTATCAGATCTCACTCTCGTAGGTGACCGTGAAGGGATTGACAACCCCTTTATCGCATTGGTTGCGAGGAGTTTATTTGTTTGTGTAGGTGCGAGGGACTCATGCGTGGCCTCCTACTGGATTGATACCTTGGTTCTCAAAACTGAGGGAAATACTTACGCTGCTCTACTGCATCACCCTTTCCTCTTCAAGGGAAAACCAACACAGTGCTCAAGAGGTAGCAAGAAGGATTTCTGGCACCGTTGCTGGGGAGTCTACGCAAAAGTCAACATACCAAGTACCCATCACAAATCCTTATCTCCCGCATTACATTATTTTCCATTTGCCTCTCGTTTTCCTCTCCCCCACTTCACTCTTGCCGTTTTATTCGCCCTCTCTCTCTCTCCTTACTCCCTCTGTTTCTCTATTCGCCTATCTTCTCTGTTATCTCCCGAAAATGAAGTTCTTAATTTTAAGCAAAGGGAAGGAGAAAACCTAAAAGACGCTTGGTATAGAATTTGCAATGCTCAAAATAGATCTACCAGGAAGCAATCTACTTCTATTCTTCTTTGCAATTTTTATGTAGGTGCTATTCCTTGGCACAGATATGTCCTTGATACCATTACCATAGGGAACTTCTTGGGTAGCCACACTTTTGATTCCTATAATGCTATGATAGATTTGTTTGGCTCACCCCCTCTTTTGGTTAATGGAACTATGTTAACTTTGGAGCATGTAATGCAAAAACTTGAAATTATTGAAAATAAAGTTGCTACCGTAGAGTTAATTGAAAATTTCGATAAAAAGATCCACAACCAAATTACTCAATATGGATCTAAAGTAGGAGTCACTTTGAAAAATATTAAGGAGAAGGAACCCATAGTTAATGAAAGAATAAATCATGATTCCACTAGAATCGATAAACTTGAGGGTATCATTACCCACTTGGGAACCGCTTTTTCTTCCATAAAGAATACCCCAAGTCCTCCAACTAAAATTGCCAAGCTTATGTATGTTCCTAAAAATAAGAGTGAATCCTCTAGCAAAGAAACCGTGGATCTCAAATCTATATGTATTCATCCTAATCTTTTTACTATCATTAAGGAACCATTTCCTACTAATGATTTTTTAGATTTTTTGCCTAGAAGTTTGATTATTGATAAAAGGAAAGAAACTCCTAAAGGTGATAGATGTGTCATTAAAGAATTACCAACTAAAGATACCTAGATATATCTTCGCTTTCATGCCTAGCTAGGGGCGTTAAACGATAGCGCTTGTTGGGAGGCAACCCAATTTTATTTTTATTCCTTGCTTTTTGCTCCTGTTTAGTAATAAATAATTTATCTAGCCTCTGTTTTGGTTGTGTTTTTTGTGTTTAATTAGTGTTTGTGCCAAGTAGAACCGTTGGGAAGACTTGGGGAAAGTCTTTTTAATCTTGCTGTAAAAAACAGAAACTTTAGCGCTCATGAGAACTGCTGCCATTTTTATTTGGAAAGTGCTATTTAGTTAATTATTTTTCAGAGGATTAATATATAAATTCCTTACGTCCAGAAATTTATTTTAGAATTTTTGGGGTTCCAGATCTTGCGTTAGCTACAGATTACTACAGACTGTTCTGTTTTTGACAGATTCTGTTTTCCGTGTGTTGTTTGCTTATTTTGATGAATCTATGGCTAGTAAAATAGTTTATAAACCATAGAGAAGTTGTAATACAGTAGGTTTAACACCAATATAAATAAATAATGAGTTCATTACAGTACCTTGAAGTGGTGTTTTCTTTTCTTTCGCTAACGGAGCTCACGATATTTTCTACTTTAAGTTTTGTGTTGTGAAGTTTTCAAGTTTTGGGTAAAGATTTGATGGATTATGGAACAGGGAGTGGCAAGAGTCTAAGCTTGGGGATGCCCATGGCAGCCCCAAGATAATATAAGGACACCTAAAAGACAAAGCTTGGGGATGCCCCAGAAGGCATCCCCTCTTTCGTCTACTTCTATCGGTAACTTTACTTGGAGCTATATTTTTATTTACCACATGATGTGTGTTTTGCTTGGAGCGTCTTGTATTATTTGAGTCTTTATTTGTTAGTTTTACACAATCATCCTTGCTGCACACACCTTTTTGAGAGGGACACTCATGATTCGGAAATTGTTAGAATACTCTATGTGCTTCACTTATATCTTTTGAGTTATATAGTTTCTGCTCTAGTGCTTCACTTATATCTTTTAGAGCACGTTGGTGGATTTGTTTTATAGAAACCATTGTTCTATCATGCTTCACTTAGATTATTTTGAGAGTCCTACACAACAGCGTGGTAAATTGCTTTAATCATGTTAGGCATTCAAGATTAATACTAAAATTTTCTTATGAGTGTGTTGAATACTATGAGAAGTTTGAAGTTTGAAACTTGATAATTGTTTTGAGATATGGAGATGGTGACATTAGAGTCGTGCTAGTTGAGTAGTTGTGAATTTTAGAAATACTTGTGTTGAAGTTTGTGATTCCCGTAGCATGCACGTATGGTGAACCGTTATGTGATGAAGTCGGAGCATGATGTATTTATTGATTGTCATCCTTATGAGTGGCGGTCGGGGACGAGCGGTGGTCTTTTCCTACCAATCTATCCCCCTAGGAGCATGCGCGTAGTACTTTGCTTCGATAACTAATAGATTTTTGCAATAAGTATGTGAGTTCTTTATGACTAATGTTGAGTCCATGGATTATACGCACTCTCACCCTTCCACCATTGCTAGCCTCTCTAATACCGCGCTCCTTTCGTCAGTATCATACACCCACCATATACTTTCCTCAAAACAGCCACCATACCTACCTATCATGGCATTTCCATAGCCATTCCGAGATATATTTCCATGCAACTTTCCACCGTTCTGTTTACTATGACACGCTTCATCATTGTCATATTGCTTCACATGATCATGTAGTTGACATTGTAGTCGTGGCAAAGCCACCATTCATAATTCTTTCATACATGTCACTCTTGATTCATTGCATATCCCGGTACACCACCGGAGGCATTCACATAGAGTCATATTTTGTTCTAAGTATTGAGTTGTAATTGTTGAGTTGTAAGTAAATAAAAAAGTGTGATGATCATCATTTTTAGAGCATTGTCCCAAATGAGGAAAGGATGATGAAGACTATGATTCCCCCACAAGTCGGGATGAGACTCCGGACTAAATAAAAAAAAGAGGCCATAAAAAAATAGAAAAGGCACAAATAAAAAAATGAGAGAAAAAGAGAGAAGGGACAATGCTACTATCCTTTTACCACACTTGTGCTTCAAAGTAGCACCAAGATCTTCATAGAGAGTCTCCTATGTTATCACTTTCATATACTAGTGAGAATTTTTCATTATAGAACTTGGCTTGTATATTCCAATGATGGGCTTCCTCAAAATGCCCTAGGTCTTCGTGAGCAAGCAAGTTGGATGCACACCCACTTAGTTTCTTTTTGTTGAGCTTTCATATACTTATAGCTCTAGTGCATCCGTTGCATGGCAATCCCTACTCACTCACATTGATATCTATTGATGGGCATCCCCATAGCCCGTTGATACGCCTAGTTGATGTGAGAGTATCTTCTCCCTTTTTGTCTTCTCCACAATCACCATTCTATTCCACCTATAGTGCTATGTCCATGGCTCACGCTCATGTATTGCGTGAAGATTGAAAAAGTTTGAGAACACCAAAAGTATGAAACAATTGCTTGGCTTGTCATCGGGGTTGTGCATGATTTGAATACTTTGTGTGATGAAGATGGAGCATAGCCAGACTATATGATTTTGTAGGGATAACTTTCTTTGACCATGTTATTTTGAAAAGACATAATTGCTTAGTTAGTATGCTTGAAGTATTATTATTTCTATGTCAATATTAAACTTTTGTCTTGAATCTTTCGGGTCTGAATATTCATACCACAATTAAGAGAACTAGTCGTAAACCCGTGCTTTGCACGGGCTAGCCTATTAAGAGTGCTAACTTTGTATAATTTTAAAAAATAATGTAATTAAACTATTATTAGTTGACAATGGCTTTGGAATTGTTTAATCATTTTATTGATGGGGCAAACATAAATTTTCATGTAAGGTGCGGTAAATTTTTTCGTATATGTACCCATTTTTTCAGCACATACAATGGATTTAGAGCCATTCTTAAACAATGTTGGACAATTTAGAAATTGGGGTCTTAGTTTATTTCACACCCGGGAAAATTTATGAAAACAGTGAGATTCCTTAATTAGTTCTCGCTTTATTTCGGATTGTTGTCATTGGTCTCGATGAGTGCTTAACTTTACCTATTTAATCAGTTCCACTTCTTGCCAGCTTAACAGTGGCTAAATCTAAAGTTGTTACGACGAATTTACCAATGGTTTCCAAATTCCGTCTCCCTTATCTATGAACATATAATTGAATTGGCTAGTACCATCTGAATTATCCCTCCAACCCCCTTCATTTCCGAGGTGTCCCCACACCCAGGCGAACTCCCTTTGCAACTCTATGATGTGTTGTTTGCATCCATATCCCATTGCACAGGAGTTGATTGTACGTGAGTCATCGGACATTGCTGGATTTTTTATTTAAAATTTGATATTATTTTCGAGTCAGCCAAAGGAAATTAGTGATTTGTAATGTATTTTTATATGTGTTGTTTTTCGGTCCTTGCCATTATATTGTTGTCATATACATGTATTATTGTTCTGTGGTTTTAGGCATATAAATTACATGTGTAAACACATATTAGAACCTTGTTTTTTCGCAATGCTAAGAGTTCCTGTTACGAACATGTACTGTATCAATAAAATTCATGCAGAGTAAGGAATGAAAAGAGAAACATGTTGACTGTACAGTTTCTGCAGATGACCTCCAGATATTTTACTTGAAGAAAACCCATGAAATGAAGGGATGTATCCAATTGAGAACTTATGTCCCGAACTGAAATATAATTTATTGATAATAACAAAGAACCTATGCTAGTAGTAGTAGTAGTACTAAAAGTATGGAACAAAAGGAAAATTATAAATAGTTCATGTGTAGCCAAGTAGCCGGTTAATCTAACAAAACTTAGGAACAACTATTGTTTTAACAACTGAAATAGGTATTATCTACACACTCTTTCTGGTACATTATGACACTGATGATGCATAAATACTGAGAACGATTTTAAATGAATCCTTCCAACTTTATGCATGGTTATCCCAAACGGAATACTACACTACTCTGTCAAAATGAAAGAAACCGAAGATTGCACTATTCTGTACAAAAGTAAGACACATAAAACTGCATTATTATGTAAGAAAGAAAAAACTCAATACTACAGTAATTAGTTTTAAGAAAACTCGAGAAAAAAGAGAATGACAACATGTACAGTGAAACAGCATGTACCATCTTGAGTGCTCTTAGTATTCAAATCAAGAAAATTCCTCCTTCAAGAGATCAGCATTGGCTTCGTGTGCAGTTGTAGTCGCTGATGTGCAGAACGCAGAACCAAGCATGCACTTCGGTCTGATTAGCTGGAAGTTGGACGCCATGATGGGTTCTGCCCTACAACCTTGATGGAGACCCTCTCAGAGTACATGTTATATTCGCATCATGACGACCTTATTCTTTGATGTCTCGTAGCTCTAACGACGATGCTAGCTACATGGTAGAAGTGTCGTCCAGACCTGCACCGTGTCATGGTGGCAGCAGCAGCATGTCCCCTGGTTATGTGAGATGTGGTGATGTCACTAAGGCTTCATGAACTCAGCAGGATTTAACAACGACATTCTGCTGGAATCAGCACGGACTTGCAACGATTCGTAACCAATTTAGCTAAATGCAAACATGGATGGCTTAAGGAAATACCACTGAACACCATTAATGACAAAAGATATATAATCTGAAAGCTAGATGGCAATACTTAGTGACATTAATATATACAATAGTCAATTAGTGAAAGAGGATACACATCTTCAGATGAATTTGCAATTAAGTTTCATGAACTTCTGAGCTAATTTATTTTGCATAAAAGAGCTACATATGGATTTGGTTCACGGTTTGGCCGTCGCAAGAATGAAGTTTGTTAAACAAAGTTTGAGAAAAAAACATTGCCAGGCGAGAGCTAATACAAAAAGAGAAATCAAAGATTGGAAATATTAATATTTTACTAAAGGAAGAACAACATGGCCAACAAACAATTGTCCCACTGTTATACTTTATATGCTACTAACATTAACCATCAGTACCATATAAAGAATCTTGATTTCCTCTCACATGGATTTACCAATGTATGGTTGCTATATCTGTCCTAATACCAGACCGAATTGACTTCTGTTTCAAATGTTTTTCTGTCTGGTTGTAGTTTTTATAAAGGCCCTTACAAACCGGTGTATGGTTGATTTGATTAACAGAAAAAGATGCTCCATTTTGTAGCACTTGAGCACCATAGAGATCTCAGAACTATGATTTGCGATGCATAATTTTATAAATTTACTCCAGTGTCATGCCCAACATGGACTACAGAATCGTGTATTTCATCGCAGCGGTACAACTACGTCCTATTAGTTCAACACCTCTGAACCATGACTTGATGCACCTGGACTACGGCAGAGACGCAGATCAGGACGCTCTGGTATACAATTTACTCTCCATCTATGTCAAAGTCAAAGTAGGAGAAAGATATGGGATCGTTCTGAACACTGAATAGGCTAGTACTACGTGCATTATCCCATAAAATTGTATATCTTGATGGCAATTCTATATATTGTACTCCCTCCATCTCATAATGTAGTGTCAAAAAACGTATTACATTAAGGAACGGAGAAGTATAAGTTAATAACCATAGAGGAAAATTACATACGGATTGTTCAAACCTTCCACATGGCAAGAAAGAGTATGATAAAAATGAATAACCTGAGGTAGACTGAATATTTGAAAACCGGACCATGTTTCGAAGGAGAATTTATTATATGGATATAGTACTGTTCATTTTCAGATTTTTCGTCTACATTAGATTTTATACCATGCATATACATTGATACAAATCCATCTCCTACACGGCTTCTTTTGCGCAGCTATTTCCTACACGACATCATCATTATTGCACAAATTTTCTCCCGGAAAAAATTTATTGCACAAATTTTATATGGATTCCTGGTGGAGAATAGAAGATAAATGTCACGGTGCCAGATACATATATTAGTAAAAAAGATATGATTGCACCAATCAATAATTACCCATCGGACATCCTAGCTATCATGATTCGCCGTCTTGGCCCTATTCCTACGCGGCGTGAGTACTTCCCGGCGAGGGGCGACCATGATGACGACGAAGCAAGCTCGTTGTTCCTCTGTGGCATAATCCTGTACAAAGCAAACACCATGTGTATTAATCGATTAGCAATGCATCAACGTATAAAGTAGCCAGCTAGCTAAAATAGATTGATGGATTCTGGCAGCATACCACACACAACGCTCGCACGCAGAATCGCTGGATTTATTACAGGCTTGAGTACTACTTGAACATGTACATGTATAAAGTGCACCCAACTCATGCCACTATACACAGGAGGGAGTGACTAGTATAAGAATCTGAGCTCCCAGTGCAAAAAATAGAAAAAGCCAACCTGAGGCCACTGGATTAGAGATCAATGGTACAGATTCTGGTGGAGGGGCATGTTCCCACTTAATGTCCATTTCACGAAAACCCCCTACCAACACTTGAATATAAAACATGAACTTTTTACAGTTTTACAAACCCTTCAAGTCACTCGTCCATTCCAAATAGCACACGTTGAATGTCATCCCCCCTAGAAGCTGTCATATTTCAGTACGTGAGAAAGTTGACCCATCCCCTTCAAGGTTCCAAGCACAACTCAACGTACATGTTCTTCTCTAAAAATTAAGAACTAAATGTACAGGACCAATTTATGGTTTAAAAACAAAACAAATATGGCAGAAAGAAAACTGTCCCTCAAGGCAAATATAATTTATCCAGACTTGGTGAGCAACCTTCTAACTTATTACAAACTATATTGCCCAGTCTTGTTGCTTGATCTTCCACAGCCAAGCAACAGAAATGCCGGCATGATCGAAATGATTGAAGTAAATACAAATGAACATATATCTTGATAATGTAGAGGGCTCTAGCAATTAAACAAGAAAACTACTAAATTCATTTATAACTATTATGCAACACTAAATTAAAGTCAACATTAAGCTTCTCTAGTAATAAACACCCACATCTCATAGGATGCGAAAATGAATTTCACAAGGTATTTCTATTTCTGGTCACTCTGATCATATACATGGCCTGATTAAACATGACAGACCATTTATAGCACATGACCGACAACAAAGGATTTAAATTATCATGCAGACATGAGTTTTTGCTCCTGCAATGTAAGCAAGGGAAGCCTCTGCTAAGCTTCTCTCTCCATATGTACTCCTGATGCTTCTGGTTGTTAAAGCATCATTCCACCTACAAATGAGACAAAGAAGAAAAAAATTATAGTTCACATCAGAAGGAAGAAATTGAAAATATTATGATCGTTGTAGACTAAATGTTGTAAGGAGAAAAATAGAGCAAGCTGTACAAAGCATATATGTTGTACTTTAAAACCACTAGAATAGTACATTTAGGTGACTAGCAATGAAAATTTAAGTAAGAATTGTCAGAAACTGAAAACATTGACCAGAGTGCTACATCTTTGCAAGTGAATACAACATCAGTAGAATAACCCAAAAAGAATTGCCTGCAGCAGAGGTGTAGTGGCTTAAAAAAGTATTTAATATTAATAATACAAATTCTAAGGCTTGAATAACAGTTCATGTTCCTAATCATGTGTGTGCTTCACAATTAAGAATGGGTGTTAAGTTTTTTTCTAACTCGTAGATGAGGAAAATGTAACATCTTACAATAAATGAGTGGAGCCTTGTTAGAATGCTGCCATCACAAAAATGTATGGGCAGACCAGTGAAGAGAAAAGAACAAAGAATACATATGGCAAAATATATTCAAAGCTTAACAATGACCGATCTTGTATCATCAGAAAAGTGAAGGTGTATTTGATGTTGTTAACAAAGTTCCACTCTTAATTGTTTTGTTCAATATCAAGTTCACCTTGACTTCCAATCAACCAGAACAGTATGATTCAGGAATGCTCGTATAGATAAGAAAATTGCAACCGAGCATTGATTTAAAGGGCAGTACCCCCTCATCGCTCAAACTTATGAGCTGAAGAACATACCTTTATGAATGTTTGACAGATGCAATATTATTCTAAATCAATAGTAAACAAATAATTTGATGGCGTGCATAAATGGTAGTCTTCAAAGTCTTCAAAGCAAGAAGTGCAAACCTCCACTCTTGTGTTATATTATTCTTAGAGCATGTCCTTGCATCACGGAACACCGCTATCATACAAATGATGCATTTCCGTGGAGCATATAAAGCTAGAAGTCTATTGTCACATCTCATACATCCCAATATGACTTGCTTGTCAGACTTACTAGAGCATCAGCGCCAATTTTTAACAGAGTAATAACATTGTACTTGACCAAGATCAAAACTTGACTAATAAACATGGACAAGTATCTATTGTGTGAAGTATTGGTAGTTGGTACATATTCCCTTTCTGTATAGAAAATCAAGAGTTTGGGCATTGTTTAAGATGGTTAAAGGAGATGGTAATGATGGCCAATTTTAGTTTGTGTAATCTTTAGACCTGTGTGTTTTTTGATACAATATCACAGCTTTCTTTTGAAGAAAAAAAGAGAGCCCCCCTCTCTGGTTTCCTTTATATAAAACCAATGTCTTACTAGTTGCAGCAGAGAAGGGAAAAACATCTAAAGAACTCTGGAAGTGTTTCGGTTTATTTAACAGTAGAGCAAGTCTAAATAACCCCTGGACTGGGGAAGCTCAAATTTCAATCACTTTGGCTGATTGGAAAGCAGTTCAATAGTGATACACCAAGCTTGTCATCAGCCAGTAGAATACACATTACCACAACTAAATCATGCACTAATCAGCATGCTATTGCTGGATCCGGAATGAATAGATCAAACATAGACACGCATACAGGAAGCTAACAATTAAAAAACTAAAAAATGTTATAAAATAGAAATTCAACGAACATAAGCATCATCTCATAATGAGTCCCTCACCATGGTGATCGAGGACCTGGCACATGCAGCCGTCGATCTGCGTCATCGCGAACACGTCCGTGATGCGGGACTTCCGACCAGTCACCAACCCGTCATATAGTCCAGCACGGTGAAGGTCGGGTGGTGCTCCTGTGGAGCAGACTGTGGCAGAGCTGGATGTGGCCGAGACGATGATGTGGAGCGCGACGTCGGGGTGCCCGGAGGTGGATCCAGACGGCCTGGGTGGCGGAGTAGTTAGGGGAGGGGCCACGCATGGCGGCGGCCTCCCCCCGGATCTGGATCGCCGCCACAGCCGGCAAAGAGAACGGAGATGTGTGAGAGGGTTCAGTCGTTTGCACATAATTATTCAGAATCGGGGGACCTTTCTGCACAAACTTTTGTGACCGTGAGTATAGATCCCACACTCTGGAATATGTGCCATCGATTTCTAATTCGACGGCCCATGTCACTTTTTTCTATTTTTGCACTGTAAGCTTAGATTCTATACTAGTCGCTCCCACTTGTCATCTGCGATGGAAGATGCTTCTTGGCTGCCACGTATCCTGTGTCGCGAGGGATGAGGCTCTTCCTGCTGAAAGACGCAACAGTAGCCAGCTGCGGGTGCACTTGTAGTCACCACCGTACGACGATGGCTTGCAGTCGCGGTGGCGGCAGCATCATGGGATTTGTGGGACGTCTCTGCATATAGATCGAACAAATCAGGAGAACCAGTCCTGCACGACTCTGCAACGTTGTTAGTTAGCAATAATATTTTTGTGTTAGCCCAGTAGTAGACAGATTAGCCTTTAAAATAAGAGAGTAGTAGATAGATTTTTTTGCGGGTGAGTAGTATATAGATTGACATGGGAGTTCTTTTCTCCTGTGTTTTAAAATCTTTTTTGCCCAGGATTTTATTAGTTGATCTACACTGTAAAAATACGGCCCCACCAAATTAACGGTTCGTAAAATCTAATTAACGAAGGAATTTCTAGGGTGTCAAGAATTAATATAGGAATAGATTAGATTGAAATTATGCCAAATAGCATTTCACATCAAAAATTCTGTTTTATCATTTACCTACTCAAGGACGAGCAGGAATTAAGCTTGGGGATGCTTGATACGTCTCCAACGTATCTATATTTTTTTATTGTTCCATGCTATATTATATCCTGTTTTGGAAATTATTGGGCTTTATTATACACTTTTATATTATTTTTGGGACTAACCTATTAACCGGAGGCCCAGCCCAGAATTGCTATTTTTTTTGCCTATTTTAGGGTTTTGCAGAAAAAGAATATCAAACGGAGTCCAAACGGAATGAAACCTTTGGGAACCTGATTTTCGGAACGAACATGATCCAGATGACTTGGACCCTACGTCAAGCAATCAACGAGGAAGGCACGAGGTAGGGGGCATGCCTACCCCCCCAAGCGCGCCCTCCACCCTCGTGGGGCCCACGTTGCTCCACCGACGTACTCCTTCCTCCTATATATACCTACGTACCCCCAAACTACCAGATACGGAGCCAAAACCCTAATTCCACTGCCGTAACTTTCTGTATCCATGAGATCCCATCTTGGGGCCTTTTCCGGAGCTCCGCCGGAGGGGGTATCGATCACAGAGGGCTTCTACATCAACACCATAGCCTCTCCGATGAAGTGTGATTAGTTTACTTCAGACCTACGGGTCCATAGTTATTAGCTAGATGGCTTCTTCTCTCTTTTTTGGATCTCAATACAAAGTTCTCCCTCTCTTGTGGAGATCTATTCAATGTAATCTTCTTTTGCGGTGTGTTTGTTGAGATCGATGAATTGTGGGTTTATGATCAAGTTTATCTATGAACAATATTTGAATCTTCTCTGAATTCTTTTATGTATGATTGGTTACCTTTACAAGTCTCTTCGAATTATCAGTTTGGTTTGGCCTACTAGATTGATCTTTCTTGCAATGGGAGAAGTGCTTAGCTTTGAGTTCAGTCTTGCAGTGTCCTTTCCCAGTGACAGCAGGGGCAGCAAGGCACGTATTGTATTGCTGCCATCGAGGATAACAAGATGAGGTTTATATCATATTGCATGAGTTTATCCCTCTACATCATGTCATCTTGCTTAAAGTGTTACGCTGTTCTCTTGAACTTAATACTCTAGATGCATGCTGGATAGCGGTCGATGTGTGGAGTAATAGTAGTAGATGTAGGCAGGAGTTGGTCTACTTGTCTTGGACGGATGCCTATATACATGATCATGCCTAGATATTCTCATAACTATGCTCAATTCTGTCAATTTCTCAACAGTAATTTGTTCACCCACCGCAATACTTATGCTCTCGAGAGAAGCCTCTAGTGAAACCTATGGCCCCCGGGTCTATTTTCCATCATATTAATCTTCCAATACTTAGTTATTTCCTTTGCCATTTATTTTACTTGCATCTTTATTTCTCTTTATCATAAAAATACCAAAAATATTATCTTATCATATCTATCAGATCTCACTCTCGTAGGTGACCGTGAAGGGATTGACAACCCCTTTATCACGTTGGTTGCGAGGAGTTTATTTGTTTGTGTAGGTGCGAGGGACTCATGCGTGGCCTCCTACTGGATTGATACCTTAGTTCTCAAAAACTGAGGGAAATACTTACGCTGCTCTATTGCATCACTCTTTCCTCTTCAAGGGAAAACCAACGCAGTGCTCAAGAGCTAGCAACGCTGCGCTAGTTGTCGGGGTCCGGTAAGGAGATCTAGAACCGTCGAGTAGGGTGTTTGTGGAGCGGCTCCGGTAGGGTGGACTATGGTGTGGGCGAAGCGGATATGTGGCCGTGGACGAGGGCGTCGGTGAAGCTGCTCCGGTGGTTGGGTTAAGGATGGTGTCGACGATGCGGATCTGCGATCGTGGACGGGGCGTCAGAAGCTGCTCCGGTAGGTTGGATGAGGGTGCGACGAAGTGGATCTGAGGCCGTGGACTTGTGAGTTGGCAAAGCGGCCCTGGTAGGGTTGAGAATGGTATAGGCGAAGCTACTCCGGTAGGGTTGATGATGGTGTCGGTGAAGCGGCTCCGGTAGGGTTGAGGAAGGTGTCGGCGAAGAGGATCAAAGGCCGTCAACGGGGGCGTCGGTGGGGCGGCTCGGGGGTGTGTGTGTGTGTGGACGAAGCGTCTCCGGTGGAGAGTACGAATGAGCCGCTGCAGATGCGCTGCGGTTGATGAGAGTACCGGTGAAGCAGATCCGATGCCGTGGACAAGGCCAGCATTGAATGGGCTATGGTATAGTGGTGGATGAGTAGTCTACATGTTTCTAGGGGAGGTGGGAGGCGTAGATGCGGCCGCAGAAGCAGATCCGGCGAGGTGGACGCCGATGACAGTGAATGCGCTCTAGTACACCGGTGGATGAGCAGTCTAGGGTTTCGAGAGGGGAGGGGTAGAAAGGCCGATGAAGTATGGACGGCGTGATGTAAGATGCTCCGGTGTTGTGGAGTTAGTTGTTTTTGCGGGAGGGGGAGAGGAAATGGGGGTGTCGTGTGGTGGGAGGAACCAGAAGTTAGCAAAGCAGCCCTGACCTATTATGTAGATGAGGGCGGTATTGTAATTGTTATTCTCCGTGCACCAAGGACAAAAGGGGAATTTCGCGTGCTAAAGATTAGGTGGCGGAAATTTTAGAAAGATGCGGGAGATTTTGCCGCCCGCGGGATCATTCGTATCTAGTTTCAACTAATTTTGGACCATGCTAGTGGGAAGGTCATGCGAGACTGTGTACACGGGGCACGCGTCAGTAGTTAATAACTGGTGTGAAGTCCATCCTAGAAAAAAGACAATAACTCGAGATGATGCGCCGATAACTTGGACATTCACACGTGTGTGGCCAACCGTACGGGTGTAGAGGCGCGTTCACAAAAAAGGGATCAAGTGCTCAGGATATGTATTTGTCGTGTAAATAGATAATTTAGTGCCATTGGTTATTTAATTTAAACATAATGCATTGACGTGTTAGTGTGGAGATGCACAAAAAGAAATGGATATTGTAGTCCCACAAAAAAATAGATATTGTAGTCCACTACTTAAAAGTGTTACCTCATATGATTACATATCCTCCATTTTATAAATTGCGTATCCATTGAATTCATATATGAATATTACATATATTACTTCATAATAGAACCTTAAATCATCCAAGACTAATGAATTTGAATGCAATAGTAACAATGGTGCATGTACATGATAGCTACATTGCTTGTTTGAACAAACATCACTATAATTTTGGCATGCACAATTGAAAAGGTTTATTTAGATAGAAAAAATGTGATATGTGAGTGTCCAATCTTTATAATGTTGAATCTATATTGTACCTTTGGCCACGATACGAAATAGATATTGATTTATATTCAAGCGATGCACGTCCAGGATCACTACATAGTGATACGTGAATGAATTGTGCAATCTCTCTCACACGCATACATATCTTATTTCCCCGTGGGCATCGGAATCACACACGCACACTTTGTGTATTTCTCCCCCTCTGTCAAGGTTAGAATTCATCTTTCTACCCCGTCCTACAAGTCTCTAACACAGAAACACACACACTCTCTTTGTCGAACACGCCCACCCCTTTAATTCCGCCCACCCACAACCACTAATGTCTCAAGGTATAATTATGTCTCTCACACGTATGCCTAAGGTTAACTCGAGTTTTGGAGCCATATGAATACATACAATGGGATTCCAGCAGAGCACCTTTTGTTTTGAGACTTCGCTCTCTCTCTCTCTCACACACACACACACATGCGCGTAGACATTGTTTCTCGCTTCATTTTTTCCGGCACTTGCATGCACACCGTTTGTTTATCTTCGTGATGCTTTAAGTATGCCTCACACACATGCTATCTACATATCCCTTAATATAGATATGTGTCACACAAACTCCTTCTCCCTACTAGCAAGATGCACATGCATTGCACGAAACATCAAGATGCATTTGTATAAGTAGTTTATCTTGTGAGAGAAAAGAATGAACGAGGGAATGCCTTATTTACAAATATGGAAAGGGGTGTGGGTATCTTTTTGGAAAATTGCCATAGTTTCCTTCCTATCCGTCGGATATAAATCGGATGGCCTATATTGCAGGATGGCAGGAACACCATCATCACCAACTCTACTTTTATAAGAGTATAGATATGTAAGTGTCACTGCCCCCACACCCACCCACACACACTTCCCGACACCGGAGGAGTAGGGTGACACCTCGATCTTGATATTAATCTATCAACTGACTTCTCTCTCAAACACACACACACACACACTATCCGACACCGAAGGAGTAGGGTGGCACCTCGATCTTGATAGTAATCTATCTACTCCTCTTTTAAACACACACACATACACACACACTCTCTCTCTCTCTAGTTGTGCCTCTGTGCCTACCGCGCACACTCTCGATACGCTTTTCTCCCCCCTCCCCACCCCACCCCAACAATGACAACAGAAGGGTGACAACTCGATCTGATCTTAATCTGTCAATTGGTTTCTCTCTCAAACATTGTGACTATGTGCCTCGCTCACACACACTCGATACATCTTTTTCTCCATAGCCCCCTTGATATGTAGACTTCTCGCGCGCGCATAGCTGTAGTGACGATGACGCGGAACCCAGTGTGCCTTGTTTTTACCGGCCTCATGTGATAGTTTTCACCCTGTTTTCTGTTAATTAACAAGGCAACCTTTTTTTGTTACTACCAGTGAATCTGAAATCATTTGGGGCAGACATAAAATATATCACTTCAACCCAATTATCGTAGTAACTATTTTAAAAGAAACTAGCTAGATGCCCGTGCGTTGCACGGAACATCAAGATGCATTTGTATGAGTAGTTTATCTTGTGGGAGAAAAGGATGAACGAGGGAAGGCCTTATTCACAAACGTGGAGAGGGGTGTGGTATCTTTTTGCGAAATTGCCATAGTTTCCTTCCTATCCGTTAGATATAAATCTGACGGCCTATATTGCAGGATGACACGCACACCATCATCACCAACTCTGTTTTCTACTCCCTTCGTTCCTAAATATTTGTCTTTTTAGAGATTTCAACAAGTGACCACATACGGAGCAAAATGAGTGAATCTACACTCTAAAATATGTCTACATACACATCCGTATGTGGTAGTCCATTTTAAATCTAAAAAAGACAAATATTTAGGAACGGATGGAGTATAAGAGTAGACATGGAGATATATCTCCAGCATGGTCTACAACAAAAATGTGCTGGACTGGTTAGCGTCGGATGCTCGCAACGCAATGACCTGAGTTCGAATTATGTCTTTAACTTTAGATTTTTATATTATATATTACTTATTTAATATATACTTCTTTCACTACTGTACTGACAGTGGAACCCACAGAGTACTTAGAATACAAGATAAAAGATGGACTTGCTTCTTTTTAACTTTCTGTACGAAGGTGTAGCCACCCTGCAAGTCACGTGTACACTGTACATGCAATTTACTTTTTATAGAGGGATAATCATACACACAATTAACTCAAATGGATTGGATGTGACTCTATTATTTCCAGCATAAGAGCATCTCCAACGGCAGCTGGCAAATTTCCTCCCACTTCCTTCCGTGGAGGACGACATCAAACGCCAACGGCATACATTTTCACAACTCTAACCAACCAGATGAAATTCGTGCAAACACAGACTGATTTCATATAAGCATGAAGGATTTCGTATAAAAAAGCCGGATCTTCATATAAACATGATGGATTTCATTACATTTACATGAACTAAGCAGTGCTAATCCGGCTCTCTTGGTATTAATACTCCCTCCATCCGGGAATACTTGTCCTAGAAATGGATGTATCTAGACTTATTTTAGTTATAGATACATCCAATTTATCCATTCTTAGAACAAATATTTCCCGCCAGCCGGAGAGGGAGTACCTAATCTAAATGGCCGCCTGCGGATCCCTTTTTCTTCCTCATGTCCAGCAGACACTTGCGGGGTTGACGAAGGTCCTCGGAAGAGATGAAGCAGCAAAGAAACCACCTGAATGCGCAGTCGTCGCCTCAGCGGTGGCCTTCATGGGACCCAAGTGGCAGCGACATCCCGTGTTCTACTTATCCTCGATGATGGCGACGGACACGGAGAAGCTGGCCACCGACTCATCACTCTCCACGCACCCGGCTTCTGTCTCTGCCTGCATGGCGCTGCCGCGAGCACGGGAGGCGCGGCCACCGCAGACACTGGTGGCGCGGTATGATGTGGCAGCGACAACGCCCGTACCGGCGTGCTCGTTGCCGTGCCGGCATGGAGCAACTCGCCACTCCTCATTGAGCTGAACTGGAGCGGCGAGTTGCTGAATCACGCACCGGCTTGGGGCGGCAACTGGCTCCGTCGGGCCAAGCGAGGTTGGTGAAGCACCGAGCGGCCTCGCCCGTATCCGGAGGGCTCGGTGGGCCACCCAGCCGGGTAGTATGCCGAAGAACGGCTCCTCGGAAGCCATCAGAAGAGTGGAGAAAATGGTAAAGGAGGAGATGGGGGAGCAGCGGAGGGGTGCGATTCTTACCCGCTGTCTGTCTGGCCTCGTTTAAATAGAGGGCGGACGGTAGGAGCTTGACCGACGTCTGACCTTGTTTAAACTGAGGGCGGACGGGAGGATCTCGGCCGGTGTTGCGTTTAATTCCGACTGCTCATGAACGGACGTGTGGCCGGAGTAGGTTTCTCGGTTTGCATGCGGGTTTAACGGAGGGGTTTGATGGAGGCGAGGAGGCGTGTTCAGCCGGGCGTGCAGCGGGTGGAGCAGTACTATTCAATTTGACAGTGGACGACGCAGTTCCTGATATGGCTTTAATGCAGACGAGGGAGGGGGTAGCGGTTCCCGAAATGTTGAACGGCCAATGATGCATGCTCCTTCAATTAGCATCGTGAATGCATGAGGGAAGTAATGGGAGGAGGACCGGGAAAAGAGGCTGCACGATGTGAATGCAACGCAGTTTGCACTCATATAAAGGCGCCCCTCCATTCCAATGCATCCACCACATCGTACGCACCTAAGCATTTACCTAAGCACCTACACTAAGCGCAAAAGTGCTCACTCCAGACCCATGGCGGCGATGCGTGATTGCTCTCTGACTATAGCGCCAGAAAAGCTCCTGTGTGCTAGGACTACATCGGTATTTCCCCAAAGAGGAAGGGATGATGCAGCACAGCGACGGTAGGTATTTCCCTCAGTGAAGAAACCAAGGTTATCGAACTAGTAGGAGAACCAAGCAACACAACGTAAACAACACCTGCACACAAATAACAACACCTCGCAACCCGACGTGTTAAAGGGGTTGTCAATCCCTTTCGGGTAACAATGCCAGAAAATCGTAGTAGATTGAAATAATAGATCGCAAATAAAATAAAGTGCAGCAAAATATTTTTGTATATTTGGTTTAATAGATCTGAATAAAAATGCAAAGGAAAAGTAGATTGCAAGCAAATATATGAGGAAGAAGACCCGGGGGCCGTAGGTTTCACTAGTGGCTTCTCTCGAGAAAGATAGCAAACGGCGGGTAAACAAATTACTGTTGGGCAATTGATAGAACCTCAAACAATTATGAAGATATCCAGGCAATGATCATTACATAGGCATCACGTCCAATATTAGTAGACCGACTCCTGGCTGCATCTACTGCTATTACTCCACACATCGACCGCTATCTAGCATGCATCTAGTGTATTAAGTTCAAGAAAAAAAATGGAGTAATGCAATAAGAACGATGAGATGATGTAGACAAGATCCGTTTATCTGTTGCATAGATATAGATCCCATCTTCTTATCCTTATTAGCAACAATACATACGTGTCGGTTCCCTTTTCTGTCACTGGGATCAAGCACCGTAAGATCGAACCCGCTACCGGGCACCTCTTCCCATTGCAAGATAAATAGATCAACTTGGCCAAACAAAACCCAAATATCGGAGAAGAAATACGAGGCTATAAGAGATCATGCATATAGGAGATCAAAGAAACTCAAATAAATTTCATGGATATAAAAAGATATGACTGATCATAAACTCAAAGTTCATCAGATCCCAACAAACACACCGCAAAAAGAATTATATCATATGGATCTCCAAGAGACCATTGTATTGAGAATCAAGAGAGAGAGAGAGATGAAGCCATCTAGCTACTAACTACGGACCCGAAGGTCTACAAATAACTACTCACGCATCATCGGAGAGGCACCAATGGAGGTGGTGAACCCCATTCGAGATGGTGTCTAGATTGGATCTGGTGGTTTTGGACTCTGCAACGGCTGGATGAATATTCCGTCGACTCCCCTAGGGTTTCTGGAATATCTGAGTATTTATAGAGCAAAGAGGCGGTCCGGGGGGCACCCGAGGTGGGCACAACCCACCAGGGCGCGCCAAACCAGGGCGCGCCTGGGCCTCCTGGCGCGCCCTGGTGGGTTGTCCCCTCCTCGGGACTCCCCCAGGTGCAACCAGGGCCCAACATGTTCCTTCTGGTCCATAAAAAATCTCCGTAAAGTTTTGTGGCATTTGGACTCCGTTTTATATTGATTTTCTGCAATGTAAAAAACACGGAAAAACAAGAACTGGCACTTGGCACTATGTCAATAGGTTTGTACCAAAAAATGATATAAAATGACTATAAAATGATTATAAAACATCCAAGATTGATAATATAACAACATGGAACAATAAAAAAATATAGATACGTTGGAGACATATCAGCATACCCAAGCTTAACTCCTACTCGTCCTTGAGTAGGTAAGTGGTAAAAACAGAGTTTTTGATCTGGAGTGTTGTTTAACATGTCATATCATAATCTTTTCTTTATAGCATGGACAATTGGACTTTTTATGTGATTCAAAGCAATAGTCTAGTGTTGACATAATAATTTAGATACTCAAGCATATCAACAAGCAACCATGTCTTTCAAAATATCAATGCTAAAATAAGTTATCCCTACAAAATCATATAGTCTTGTCATGCTCTGTCTTCTTAACACAAAGTATTTATCATGCACAACCCCGATGACAAGCCGAGCAATTAGTTCATACTTTTTAATGAGCTTCAGCTTTTTCAACTCTTACGCAATACATGAGCACAAGCCGTGGATATAGCACTACGGGTGCAATAGAGTATGATGATAGGGGTAAATATAGAGAAGACAAAAAGGTAAGAAAGTCTCACATCGATGCGGCTAACCAACGGGCTATGGAGATGCCCATCAATCGATATCAACGTGAGGAGTAGGGATTGCCATGCAACGAATGCACTAAGAGCTATAAGTGTATGAAAGCTCAATATGAAAACTAAGTGGTTGTGCATCTAATCCTATAATGAAAAATCCCCACTAGTATATGAAAGTGACAACATAGGAGACTCTCCATATGAAAAACATGGTGCTACTTTGAAGCACAAGTGTGGTAAAGGATACTAGCAATGCCCCTTCTCCCTTTGTTTATTTATTTTTTCTCTTTTCTCTTTTTTCTTTTTTTTCTTTTTTTCTTTTTTCTTCCCCCCTTTATTCTTTTTTCCCTTTTTATATTCTTTTTCTCTCATTGTCCGAAGTCTCATCCCGGCTTGTGGGGGAATTATAGTCTCCATCATCCTTTCCTCACTGATACGTCTCCAACATATCTATATTTTTTGATTGCTCCATGCTATATTATCCTCTGTTTTCGACATTATTAGGCTTTATGATTCACTTTTATATTATTTTTGGGACTAACCTATTAACCGGAGGCCCAACCCAGAATTGCTGTTTTTTTTGCCTATTTTAGGGTTTCGAAGAAATGGAATATCAAACGGAGTCCAAACGGAATGAAACCTTCGGGAACCTGATTTTTGGAACGAACAAGATCCAGGAGACTTGGACCCTACGTCAAGCAACCAACAGGGAAGCCATGAGGTAGGGGGGGGGGCGCCTACCCCCGAGGCGCACCCTCCACCCTCGTGGGCCCCCTATTGCTCCACCGACGTACTTCTTCCTCCTATATATACCTACGTACCCCCAAACGATCAGATATAGAACCAAAACCCTAATTCCACTGCCGTAACTTTCTGTATCCATGAGATCCCATCTTGGGGCCTGTTCTGGAGCTCCGCCGGAGGGGGCATCGATCACGGAGGGCTTCTACATCAACACCATAGCCCTTCCGATGAAGTGTGAGTAGTTTACCTCAGACCTTCGGGTCCATAGTTATTAGCTAGATGGCTTCTTCTCTCTTTTTGGATCTCAATACAATGATCTCCCCTCTCTTGTGGAGATCTATTCAATGTAATCTTCTTTTGCGGTGTGTTTGTTGAGACCGATGAATTTTGGGTTTATGATCAAGTTTATCTATGAACAATATTTGAATCTTCTCTGAATTCTTTTATGTATGATTGGTTATCTTTGCAAGTCTCTTCGAATTATCAGTTTGGTTTGGCCTACTAGATTGATCTTTCTTGCAATGGGAGAAGTGCTTAGCTTTGGGTTCAATCTTGCGGTGTCCTTTCCCAGTGACAGTAGGGGCAGCAAGGCACGTATTGTATTGTTGCCATCGAGGATAACAATATGGGGTTTTTATCATATTGCATGAATTTATCCCTCTACACCATGTCATCTTGCTTAAAGCGTTACTCTGTTCTCTTGAACTTAATACTCTATATGCATGCTGGATAGCGGTCGATGTGTGGAGTAATAGTAGTAGATGCAAGCAGGGGGTCGGTCTACTTGTCTCGGACGTGATGCCTATATACATGATCATACATAGATATTCTCATAACTATGCTCAATTCTATCAATTGCTCAATAGCAATTTGTTCACCCACCGTAAAATACTTATGCTCTTGAGAGAAGCCACTAGTGAAACCTATGGCCCCCGGGTCTATCTTCCATCATATTAATCTTCCAATACTTAGTTATTTTCATTGCGTTTTATTTTACTTTGCATCTTTATCATAAAAATACCAAAATATTATCTTATCATATCTATCAGATCTCACTCTCGTAAGTGACCGTGTAGGGATTGACAACCCCTTATCGCATTGGTTGCGATGATTTATTTGTTTTGTGTAGGTGCGAGGGACTCACGCGTAGCCTCCTACTGGATTGATACCTTGGTTCTCAAAAACTGAGGGAAATACTTATGCTACTTTGCTGCATCACCCTTTCCTCTTCAAGGGAAAACCAACACAGTGCTCAAGAGGTAGCAAGAAGGATTTCTGGCGCCGTTGCTGGGGAGGTCTACGCAAAAGTCAACAAACCAAGTACCCATCACAAACCCTTATCTCCCGCATTACATTATTTGCCATTTGCCTCTTGTTTTCCTCTCCCCCACTTCACCCTTGCCGTTTTATTCGCCCTCTCTCTCTCTATCCTCCCTCTCTTTCTCTATTTGCCTCTTTTTTCCCGTTCCCCGTTTGCTTGTGTGTTGGATTGCTTGCTTGTCACGATGGCTCAAAATAACACTAAATTGTGTGACTTTACCAATACCAACAACAATGATTTTATTAGCACTTCGATTTCTCCTCTTATCGATGCTGAATCTTGTGAAATTAATGATGCCTTGCTGAATCTTGTCATGAAAGATCCGTTTTTCGGCCTTCCTAGTGAAGATGCCGCTACCCATCTAAATAGCTTCGTTGATTTGTGTGATATGCAAAATAAGAAAGATGTGGACAATGATATTGTTAAATTGAAGCTATTTCCTTTTTCGCTTAGAGATCGTGCTAAAGCTTGGTTTTCGTCTTTGCCTAAAAATAGTATTGATTCTTGGAATAAGTGCAAAGATGCTTTTATCTCTAAGTATTTTCCTCCCGCTAAGATCATCTCTCTTAGAAACGATATTATGAATTTTAAGCAACTTGATCATGAACATGTTGCACAAGCTTGGGAAAGGATGAAATTAATGATATGTAATTGCCCAACACATGGTTTGGATTTGTGGATGATTATACAACAAATTTATGCCGGATTGAATTTTGCTTCTAGAAATCTTTTAGATTCGGCCGCGGGAGGCACTTTTATGGAAATCACTTTAGGAGAAGCTACTAAACTCCTAGATAATATTATGGTTAATTATTCTCAATGGCACATTGAAAGATCTACTAATAAGTGCATGCGATAGAAGAAATTAATGTTTTGAGTGGAAAGATGGATGAACTTATGAAATTATTTGCTAATAAAAGTGTTTGTTCTGATCCTAATGATATGCCTTTGTCTACTTTGATTGAGGATAATAATGAATCTATGGATGTGAATTTTGTTGGTAGAAACAATTTTGTTAACAATGCGTATAGAGGAAACTTTAATCCTAGGCCTTATCCTAGCAATTCCTCTAATAATTATGGTAATTCCTACAAAAATTCTTATGGAAATTATAATAAGATGCCCTCTGATTTCGAACCTAATATTAAAGAATGTATTACTTCGCAAAAGAATTTCAATGCTTTGATTGAAGAGAAATTGCTTAAGATTGATGAGTTGGCTAGGAACGTTGATAGAATTTCTCTTGATGTTGATTATTTGAAACTTAGGTATATTCCACCTAAGCATGATATCAATGAGTCTCTCAAAGCCATGAGAATTTCTGTTGATGAGTGCAAAGAAAGAACCGCTAGGATGCGTGCTAAGAAAGATTGCTTTATAAAAGCGTGTTCTTCTAGTTTCCATGAAAATAAAGATGAAGATCTAAAAGTTATTGATGTGTCCCCTATTAAATATTTGTTTTGCAATATGAATCTTGATAATGATGGGACTGGATATGATCCACCTTTACCTAGAAGTCGTTCCAAAAATTCGGAGTTTTTAGATCTTGATGCTAAATTTGATAAAAGTGGGATTGAAGAGATCAAAACTCTAGATGTTAATGAACCTACTATTTTGGATTTCAAGGAATTTAATTATGATAATTTCTCTTTGATAGATTGTATTTCCTTGTTGCAATCCGTGCTAAATTCTCCTCATGCTTATAGCCAAAATAAAGCTTTTACCAAACATATCGTTGATGCTTTGATGCAATCTTATGAAGAAAAACTTGAGTTGGAAGTTTCTATCCCTAGAAAACTTTATGATGAGTGGGAACCAACTATTAAAATTAAAATTAAAGATCATGAATGCTATGCTTTGTGTGATTTGGGTGCTAGTTTTTCCATGATTCCAAAGACTTTGTGTGATTTATTAGGTTTCCGTGATTTTGATGATTGTTCTTTAAACTTGCACCTTGCGGATTCCACTATTAAGAAACCTATGGGAAGAATTAATGATGTTCTTATTGTTGCAAATAGGAACTATGTGCCCATAGATTTTATTGTTCTTGACATAGATTGCAATCCTTCATGTCCTATTATTCTTGGTAGACCTTTCCTTAGAACGATTGGTGCAATTATTGATCTGAAGGAAGGAAATATTAGATTCCACTTTCCGTTAAGGAAAGGCATGGAACACTTTCCTAGAAATAAAATTAAATTGCCTTATGAATCTATTATGAGAGCCACTTATGGATTGCCTACCAAAGATGGCAATACCTAGATCTATCCTTGCTTTTTATGCCTAGCTAGGGGCGTTAAACGATAGCGCTTGTTGGGAGGCAACCCAATATTATTTTTCCTTGATTTTTGCTCCTGTTTAGTAATAAATAATTTATATAGCCTCTGTTTTGGTTGTGTTATTTTTGTTTAATTAGTGTTTGTGCCAAGTAGAACCGTTGGGAAGACTTCGGAAAGTCTTGTTAATCTTGCTGTAAAAAACAGAAACTTCCGCGCTCACGAGAACTGATGCATTTTTATTTGGAAAGTGATATTTAGTTAATTCTTTTTTAAGATGATTAATATATAAATTTCTCACGTCCAGAAATTTATTTTAGAATTTTTGGGGTTCCAGATCTTGCGCTAGCTACAGATTACTACAGACTGTTCTGTTTTTGACAGATTCTGTTTTTCGTGTGTTGTTTGCTTATTTTGATGAATCTATGGCTAGTAAAATAGTTTATAAACCATAGAGAAGTTGGAATACAGTAGGTTTAACACCAATATAAATAAAGAATGAGTTCATTACAGTACCTTGAAGTGGTCTTTTGTTTTCTTTCGCTAACGGAGCTCACGAGATTTTCTACTTTAAGTTTTGTGTTGTGAAGTTTTCAAGTTTTGGGTAAGGATTTGATGGATTATGGAACAAGGATTGGAAAGAGCCTAAGCTTGGGGATGCCCATGGCACCCCCAAGATAATCTAAGGATACCAAAAAGCCAAAGCTTGGGGATTCCCCGGAAGGCATCCCCTCTTTCGTCTACTTCCATCGGTAACTTTACTTGGACCTATATTTTTATTCACCACATGATATGTGTTTTGCTTGGAGCGTCTTGTATGATTTGAGTCTTTGCTTTTTAGTTTACCACAATCATCTCTGCTGTACACACATTTTAAGAGAGACACACATGATTCGGAAATTATTAGAATACTCTATGTGCTTCACTTATATCTTTTGAGTTATATAGTTTTGCTCTAGTACTTCACTTATATCTTTTGGAGCACGGTGGTGGATTTGTTTTATAGAAACTATTGATCTCTCATGCTTCACTTAGATTATTTTTAGAGTCTTAAATAGCATGGTAATTTGCTTAAATAATCCTAACATGATAGGTATTTAAGATTAGTAAAAACTTTCTTATGAGTGTTTTGAATACTAAGAGAAGTTTGATGCTTGATGATTTTTTTGAGATATGGAGGTAGTGATATTAAAGTTGTGCTAGTTGAGTAGTTGTGAAATTGAGAAATACTTGTGTTGAAGTTTGCAATTCCCATAACATGCACGTATGGTAAACGTTATGTAACAAATTTGAAACATGAGGTGTTCTTTGATTGTCCTCCTTATGAGTGGCGGTCGGGGACGAGCGATGGTATTTTCCTACCAATCTATCTCCCTAGGAGCATGTGTATAGTGCTTGGTTTTTGATGACTTGTAGATTTTTGCAATAATTATGTGAGTTATTTATGACTAATGTTGAGTCCATGTATTATACGCACTCTCACCTTTCCATGATTGCTAGCCTCTTCGGTACCGTGCATTGCCCTTTGTAACATTGAGAGTTGGTGCAAACTTCGCCGGTGCATCCAAACCCCGTGATATGATACGCTTTTTCACACATAAACCTCCTGATATCTTCCTCAAAACAGCCACCATACCTACCTATCATGGCATTTCCATAGCCATACCGAGATATATTGCCATGCAACTTTCCACCATCCCGTTTATCATGACACGTTCATCATTGTCATATTGCTTTGCATGATCATGTAGTTGCCATCGTATTTGTGGCAAAGCCACAATTCATATTTCTTTCATACATGTCACTCTTGGTTCATTGCATATCCCGGTACACCATCGGAGGCATTCATATAGAGTCATACCTTGTTCTAGTATCGAGTTGTAATCATTGAGTTGTAAATAAATAGAAGTGTGATGATCACCATTTAATAGAGCATTTTACCAAAAAAAGAGAGAAAGGCCAAAAAAAGAAGGCCCAAAAAAAGAGAAATGAAAAGGGACAATGCTACTATCCTTTTTTTCCGCACTTGTGCTTCAAAGTAGCACCATGATCTTCATGATAGAGAGTCTCTTGTTTTGTCACTTTCATATACTAGTGGGAATTTTTCATTATAGAACTTGGCTTGTATATTCCAACAATGGGCCTCCTCAAGTGCCCTAGGTCTTCGTGAGCAAGCAAGTTGGATGCACACCCACTAGTTTGTTTTGTTGAGCTTTCATACATTTATAGCTCTAGTGCATCCGTTGCATGGCAATCCCTACTCCTTGCAATCAATCGATGGGCATCTCCATAGCCCATTGATTATCCTTGTTGATGTGGGACTTTCTCCTTTTTTTGTCTTCTCCACATAACCCCCATCATTATACTCTATTCCACCCATAGTGCTATATCCATGGCTCATGCTCATTTATTGCGTGAAGGTTTATAAAGTTTGAGATTACTAAAGTATTAAACAATTGCTTGGCTTGTCATCGGGGTTGTGCATGATGAGAGCATTCTTGTGTGACGAAAATGGAGCATGACTAAACTATATGATTTTGTAGGGATGAACTTTCTTTGGCCATGTTATTTTGAGAAGACATAATTGCTTAGCTAGTATGCTTGAAGTATTATTATTTCTATGTCAATATTAAACATTTGTCTTGAATCTTTCGGATCTAAATATTCATGCCGCAATTAAGAAGAATTACATTGAAATTATGCCTAGTAGCATTCCACATCAAAAATTATGTTTTTATCATTTACCTACTCGAGGGCGAGCATGAATTAAGCTTGGGGATGCTTGATACGTCTCCAACGTATCTATAATTTGTGATTGCTCCATGCTATATTATCTTATGTTTTGGACATTATTGGGCTTTATTATTCACTTTTATATTATTTTTGGGACTAACCTATTAACCGGAGGCCCAGCCCAGAATTGCTGTTTTTTTGCCTATTTTAGGGTTCGAAGAAAAGGAATATCAAACGGAGTCCAAACGGAATGAAACCTTCGGGAACCTGATTTTTGGAACGAACAAGATCCAGGAGACTTGGACCCTACGTAAAGCAACCAACAGGGAAGCCACGAGGTAGGGGGGCGCGCCTACCCCCCCAGGCACGCCCTCCACCCTCGTGGGCCCCCTGTTGCTCCACCGACATATTTCTTCCTCCTATATATAGCTACGTACCCCAAACGATCAGATACGGAGCCAAAACCCTAATTCCACTACCGTAACTTTCTGTATCCACGAGATCCCATCTTGGGGCCTGTTCCGGAGCTCCGCCGGAGGGGCATCGATCACGGAGGGCTTCTACATCAACACCATAGCCCTTCCGATGAAGTGTGAGTAGTTTACCTCAGACCTTTGGGTCCATAGTTATTAGCTAGATGGCTTCTTCTCTCTTTTTGGATCTCAATACAATGATGTCCCCCTCTCTTGTGAAGATCTATTCAATGTAGTCTTCTTTTGCGGTGTGTTTGTTGAGACCGATGAATTGTGGGTTTATGATCAAGTTTATCTATGAACAATATTTGAATCTTCTCTGAATTCTTTTATGTATGATTGGTTATCTTTGCAAGTCTCTTCGAATTATCAATTTGGTTTGGCCTACTAGATTGATCTTTCTTGCAATGGGAGAAGTGCTTAGCTTTGGGTTCAATCTTGTGGTGTCCTTTCCCAGTGACAGTAGGGGCAGCAAGGCACGTATTGTATTGTTGCCATCGAGGATAACAAGATGGTTTTTTTTATCATATTGCATGAATTTATCCCTGTACATCATGTCATCTTGCTTAAAGCGTTACTCTGTTCTCTTGAACTTAATAATCTAGATGCATGCTGGATAGCGGTCGATGTGTGGAGTAATAGTAGTAGATGTAGGCAGGAGTCGGTCTACTTGTCTCGGACGTGATGCCTATATACATGATCATACCTAGATATTCTCATAACTATGCTCAATTCTGTCAATTGCTCAACAATAATTTGTTCACCCACCGTAAAATACTTATGCTCTTGAGAGAAGCCACTAGTGAAACCTATGGCCCCCGGGTCTATCTTCCATCATATTAATCTTCCAATACTTAGTTCTTTTCATTGCCTTTTATTTTACTTTGCATCTTTATCATAAAAATACCAAAAATATTATCTTATCATATCTATTAGATCTCACTCTCGTAAGTGACCGTGTAGGGATTGACAACCCCTTATCGCGTTGGTTGTGAGGATTTATTTGTTTTGTGTAGGTGCGAGGGACTCGCGCGTAGCCTCCTAATGGATTGATACCTTGGTTCTCAAAAACTGAGGGAAATACTTACGCTACTTTGCTGCATCACCCTTTCCTCTTCAAGGGAAAACCAACGCAGTGCTCAAGAGGTAGCACTCACTCGGGCACTGCTCTAAGAATGAATAATGATGATCATCACACTTCTATTTACTTATAACTCAAAAAAAATTACAACTCGATACCTATGACAAGAATGACTCTATATGAATGCCTCTGGCGATGATCTAGCGTAACATGTATGAAAAATGAAGAACGGTGGCTGAGCCACAAACACTATGTCAGCTATATGATCATGCAAAGCAATATGACAATGAATGCTCAAGTCATCAAACGGAAACGGTGGAAGTTGCATGGCAATATATCTCGGAATGGCCATGGAAAAGCCATAATAGGTATGTATGGTGGCTGTTTTGAGGAAGATATAATGAGGCTTATGTGTGATAGAGCGTATCATATCACGGGGTTTGGATGCACCTGTGAAGTTTGCACCACGTCTCAATGTGAGAAAGGGCAATGCACGGTACGGTAGAGGCTAGCAAATTGCGAAAAGGTAAGAGTGCGTATAATCCATGGACTCACATTAGTCATAAAGAACTCATATACTTATTGCAAAAGTTTATTAGCCCTCAAAGCAAAGTATTACTACTCATGCCTCTAGGGGGATAGATTGGTAGGAAAAGACCATCGCTCGTCCCCGACCGCCACTCATAAGGAAGACAATCAAAAATAAATCATGCTCCAACATCATAGCATAATGAGAGACTATACGTGCATGCTTCGGGAATCACAAAGCTTAACACCAATATTCCTACTAGAGCATAATTATGCTTCAACATAACTCACATATCACATCATCATATCTCAAAACTATTATTAATAATCAAGTTTATTTTGTCCAATGATCTTCATGACATTTTTCTTTTCTTTATCCTTCTTGGATATCTATCACTTTGGGACTAATTTTCATGTGTTGCTTTTCATGAGCTCAAACAAATATAAGTGAAGATCATGAGCATAATATTTCTTTCTCTCAAAATAATTGAAGTGAAGCAAGAGAGAATTTCTTCAAAATTTTACTAACTCTCAAATAAATCTAAGTGAAGCAAGAGATAATTTCTTCAAAAATACTAAGCACACCGTGCTCAAAAGGATATAAGTGAAGCACTAGAGCAAGTCCTAGCTCATAAAAGATTTAAGTGAAGCATAGAGAGCAATTCTAACAAGTCATGACATAATTTTGGCTCTCTCAAATAGGTGTCTCCAACAAGGATTGATGACTTAAAACACAAAATAAAACAAGCAAAGACTCATATCATACAATACGCTCCAAGCAAAACACATATCATGTGACGAGTAAAAATATAGTCTCGAGTAAAATACCGATAGTTGTTGGAAGAAAGCGGGGATGCCACTCGAGGGGACCCCCAAGCTCAGTTGGTTGCTCATTCTTGGATAATAGCTTGGGATTCCGGGGCATCCCCAAGCTTAGGCTCTTCCATCCTTCCTTCATCCATCGTAATATAGCCCAAAACTTGAGAACTTCAATCACACAAAACTCAACAAAACCTTCGCGAGATCCGTTAGAATAAGAATAATAAACCACTACTATAAGTGTTGTATAAAACCAATTAATATTTTGTTTTTGTATTATATCTACTGTATTCCAACTTTTCTATGGCAAAAACTCATCAAAGAAAACCATAGAGCCATCAAAATAAGCACACAACACAAAGAAAACAGAATCTGTCAAAACAGAAGAGTCTGTAGCAATCTGAATATTTTGAATACTTCTATGACTCAAAAAATTCTGAAAAATTAGGACGACCTGCAAAATTTGTATATTGATCTAGTGCAAGTGGAATGGGTATTTTATCGCTCTCTGGTAAAACATGAAAATTAATTTCGTTATCGTAAAAGTTTCTGTTTTTTCAGCAAGATCAAACAACTCTCACCCAAGAAGATCCTAAAGGCTTTACTTGGCACAAACACTAATTAAAACATAAAAAACACAATCATAATAGTAGCATAATTGCTCTAACACACAAGAACAGGAAGCAAAAAGCAAAAATAAAATTTATTCATTGGGTTGCCTCCCAACAAGCGCTATAGTTTTACGCCCTTAGCTAGGCATAAAGCAAGGATCTAAGTTTTGTCATCTTTGGTTCAAGATCCATAAGATGCCCTCATGATTTATTCATAAGGTGTCTTAATTACAGTTCTAGGAAAGTGTTCCATACCCTTCCTCAAAGGAAATTGGAACTTAATATTGCCTTATTTCATATCAATCACGGCAGATAGTGCGTAAAAACGGTCTATCAAGAATAATTGGACAAGACGGATTGCAATCAATATCAAAAAAATAAAATCTATGGGCACATAATTCTGATTTGCAATAATAAGAACATCACTAATTCTTCCCATAGGCTTTTTAATAGTAGAATCTACCAAGTGCAAATTTAAAGAGCATGATTCAAGATCGGTAAGACCAAGCACATCACATAAAGATTTCGGAATTGTAGAAACACTAGCACCCAAGTCACACAAAGCAAAACACTCATAATTTTTATATTGACTTTGATAGTAGGTTCCCATTCATCATGCAATTTTCTAGGAATTGAAACTTCTAATTCCAATTTTTCTTCCAAAGCTTTCATCATAGCATCAACAATATGTTTAGTAAAAGCTTTATTTTGTTCATAAGCATGTGGTGAATTTATCATGGATTGCAACAAAGAAATACAATCAATCAAAGAGCAATTATCATAACTAAATTCTTTGTAATCCAAAAGAGTGGGCACATCACTAGCTAAAGTTTTGACCTCTTCAAACCCACTTTCATCAAATTTTTCAACAAGATTTTCACCCTCCGAAATATTGGGACACCTTCTACCTAAAGTTGACTCTTCTCAAGTCCCTTTTTCATCAATCTCAACTTTACTAAACAAGGAATCAATAGAAGAAACACCAACCATTTTAAGATCTTTTCACTTTTGCGAAAGAAATCACTAGAAAACTCTTTTTCTAAAAATTATATTTTAGCTCTAAGCATAGCAGTTCTTTTCTTACTTTCATCCATAGAAACATAAATAGATTTAATTGATTCATCAACCTTAGGCACAAAAATTTTCATCTTGAGATTTTCCACATCATGAGCAATTCTATCAACACTTCTAGACAAATCATCAATCTTATTCAACTTTTTTTCTATGGAAGTGTTGAAAACCTTTTGCGTGTTGATAAATTATTTAATATTATTCTCAAGATCATAGGTGTTCCTATTATTATTATAAGATTGATTTCCATAGGAATTACCATAATTATTAGAGGAATTACTAGGAAAAGGCCTAGGATTAAAATTACCTCTATAAGCATTGTTGTTGAAATTATTTCGAGAGATAAAATTCGCATATATGGCATCACTATTTTGCTCAATCAAAGTAGACAAAGGCATATCATTAAGATCAATAGGAGCACTTCTACTAGCAACCAATTTCACAAGAGCATCAACCTTTTCACTCAAAGAAGAAATTTCTTCAATCAAATTAACCTTTTTACTAGTTGGAGCTCTTTTGGTATGCCATTGCGAATAATTTGCCATGATATTATCAAGTAATTTGGTGGCTTCATCCAAAGTAATTTCCATAAAAGTACCACCCGTGGTGGAATCTAAAAGATTACGAGAAATGAAATTCAACCCCGCATAAAATTTTTGTATGATCATCCAAAGATTTAACCCATGAGTTGGGCAATTCCTTAGCATCATTTTCATCCTTTCCCAAGATTGTGCAACATGCTCATGTTCAAGTTGCTTGAAATTCATGATCTGGGTTCTAAGGGAAATAATTTTTGCGGGAGGAAAATACTTAGTGATAAAAGCATCTTTGCACTTATTCCAATAATCAATGCTATTGCGAGACAAATAAGAGAACCAAATTTTTGCAGAATCACGCAAGGAAAATGGAAATAATTTCATCTTGACCACATCTTTTTTCTTTTGCATATCGTATAATTCCATGAAGGTATTAAGATGGGATGCGGCATCCTCATTAGGAGTACCAGAAAATTGGTCTTTCATACACTACAAAAATATACACTTCCGTGATGATACGTGTTTTTCACAGTAGGTCACGTTTTTTGTCATGCATGTACATCCATGACGATTTTATGACAGAATCAACATAGTCATACCTGTGCTGTCGTAGAAGTGTTCCATGACATTACCAAAATTATCATCATGGAAGTGTCCACTTCCATGACGATAAATCGCGCGTCACAGAAGTGCTTTCGTCAAGGGTGACCGACACGTGGCATCCACTGTAACGGAACGCCGTTAAGCTATCGGGTCGGGTTTTGGATCCGATAACCCGTTAACAGCCCCGACCAATGGGAAATTTCCACGTGTAAAATTCTTATTGGCCGGACGAAACACGTGTCAGCTTGTCAGTGGGTCAGATAGGCGCCTATGATATGTCGACACGTGCCACGGCCCACCACTGGCCCATTTAGCTTACAAAGCCGTCCCATTTGACTTGGTCAAAAGTTAACGGGCTGGCCCATGAAAAGCTTGTTAACGGTCTCTTCGCAAATAGCCCATTTTACGGCCCGTTAACTCATGGCCCGTTAGGCCCTAAAGGAAATCGGCCCAACAACGTCATGTGGGCCATCGAATATAACACCAGCCCATTTCACTTTCGGCCCATGTATGGCCCACGACGTCTTTCAGCCCATATGAGGCCTTCGTATCTTTCGGCCCTTTACAGGCCCACGGTGACTCTAGCCCATAATGAACATTAATTTTCTTTATACCCGTTAACGGCCCGTGATTTACATGGGCCGTTTCCAGCCCGTGTTAGCTTTCGGCCTATTGACGGCCCATACGTTCTTGGGCTCCTTTTCGGCCCTCGATTACTTCCGGCCCGTTACTGGCATGTTCCCCTAATGGGACAAATTTGGCCCATGGCAAGAGTCGGCCCGTTACTGGCATGTTCCCCTAATGGGCCAAATTCGGCCCATGGAAAGAGTCGGCCCATTACTGGCCTGTTACCCTAATGGACCAAATTCATCCCATGGCAAGAGTCGGCCCGTTTTTGGCCTGTTAACCCGTTGCGCCGTTTCCAGCCCGTCCTATATTCTGGCGCATTAACGACCCGTTATGCCTGTGACAGAATTAAGCCTTCGTTGTCCTACGGCCTGTTAACGGCCTGTTACCGTGCTGGGCCGATACCAATTACGCCCGATTACGGCCCATGTAGACCCATTTATCCGATGGCCCGAGGCCCACCGATTACAGGCCCATTTATCGACGACCTGTAGGAGACCCATGGATCCTACGGCCCGTATATGGCCCATGGTAGTTGCGGCCACTAGCAAACCAGGGAAAAAGAAGACTAGGAAATAAATAAGGCCGAAACTAACGCTAGGCTATTAAGGCGATTGCACAGATTACATTCACTCGGCATCAAAGATCGCCACCAGTGCAAATATAGGGAACACCCTACACTATACAAAAATGGCTTGCTGTTTTCTTCAGCCGGTGGCTGCACGTTAAGAATAAATTTTGTATCGCACCAAAACAAATTACAACTATATAACAAAAGGAAGTTTGGCATAAAACTTAACAGTCTAGCAGATAAATGCACCACCAGAAGTTCAGAAGCTCAGTTCATTTGACCCGACTGTTACGTTTTCATGCTGTATTGTCTGATGGAGCACCATAACCCTCACCTTCATTTCCCGTAGGCTCCTGAACAACATAGCAAATGTCTGATAGTCTGGTTTCAAAACCATGCATATCTTGATGACATTAAGCAATGTTTCTCCTTGTTTCACAAAGGGTCTCTGTTAGGGAATGGACTTGTGTCTGGAGCATAGATACAACATTGCTTTGAGCTTGCATATCTTGATCATGAGGCAGTTTGGACGATATTGCCTTAACACCCAACCCAGTATTACGCAGGAACGTGCTTTTGGCACTGTTAGTGGACAGGTACTAACCCACTACAGCAAGAGCTGACATTGCGGTTATAGTTGCCTCGCCACCTTCAGAAGGTGGTGGTTCCACCATTTTTTCCATAGCTCGCTGAAAAGTTGAGGTTTTACATTAGTAGTACTAGAACAGAAGATATTAAGGAGGCAAAAAAACCAAACAAAATAGCTTTGGTCTATATACAGAACTTATTCTGGTGAACCCATGTAAAATATTAGTTGTATTTCATTGCAAAGTACATAATAAAACCAGGTTCCAAACATATGACCATGTACCATCGCTAATGTATTGTCTATTTCTTCACATTGTATTGAGGGCTAAGGATAAAGAGATGAAGTTTATAATACGGTAAGCATAGTATGACATCAATCATATCACAAAACAAATGAGAACAGACAAACATGCAATTGTAACATTGTGTGGGCAAGTCCAGCACGGAACTAGATTACGGGTCAAGATCAAAGGAACATCACTCCTCTCTTTTAAACCTTGTAAGGTGCAATGATACGCTAAGACAATTGTGTATATAATTGAAAATAGTAATAGACATTGGCTGCAAACCATGCAGTTCAAGGCACAAGTCAGAGTAAGTAGTAGTTAAAAGGCATGAGGATTAAGGACTTACAACATCGGCTCTGAATGGTGTAGTCATGACCTTCTTCTTGCTGGTGTGATAGTCCTTGAAGATTTCCACAACATTTGGTTCAGGTACTTTTTGGTCCTTGCGGGCTTTCCTCTGCATTTCGAACAAGTCAATATAGATCTGATAATATGGTACAGCGAAAAGAGTGAAACAACAGCTAATTACAAGAGCCTCGTGATACGTCTCCATCGTATCTACTTTTCCAAACACTTTTGCCCTTGTTTTGGACTTTAACTTGTATGATTTGAATGGAACTAACCCGGACTGACACTGTTTTCAGCAGAATTGCCATGGTGTTGTTTTATGTGCAGAAAACAAATATTCCCGGAATGACCTGAAACTCCACGGAACATCTTAGAAAAAATAATAAAAAAATCCTCGCCAAAGATGAAGACTAGGGGGCCCACACCCTGTCCACGAGGGTGCCCCCCCTCTAGGGCGCGCCCCTACCTCGTGGGCCCCCTAGATGCCCTCCGACGCCAACTCCAACTCTATATATTTGCTTTCAGAGAGAAAAAATCAGAGAGAAGAAATCATCGTGTTTTACGATACGGAGCCGCCGCCAAGCCCTAAAACCTCTCGGGAGGGCTGATCTGGAGTCCGTTCGGGGCTCCGGAGAGGGGGATTCGTCGCCGTCGTCATCATCAACCA
The DNA here is from genome assembly GCF_003073215.2 of Triticum urartu. Taxonomy (NCBI): domain Eukaryota; kingdom Viridiplantae; phylum Streptophyta; class Magnoliopsida; order Poales; family Poaceae; genus Triticum; species Triticum urartu. The sequence goes on from NC_053024.1 coordinate 210,535,934, forward strand.
TCCTCCATCACCAATTTCATGATGCTCACCGCCGTGCGTGAGTAATTCCATCATAGACTTGCTGCACGGTGATGGGTTGGATGAGATTTATCATGTAATCGAGTTAGTTTTGTTAGGGTTTGATCCCTAGTATCCACTATGTTTTGAGATTGATGTTGCTATGACTTTGCTATGCTTAATGCTTGTCACTAGGGCCCGAGTGCCATGATTTCAGATCTGAACCTATTATGTTTTCATGAATATATGTGAGTTCTTGATCCTATCTTGCAAGTCTATAGTCACCTACTATGTGTTATGATCCGGCAACCCCGAAGTGACAATAATCGGGACCACTCCCGGTGATGACCATAGTTTGAGGAGTTCATGTATTCACTATGTGCTAATGCTTTGTTCCGGTTCTCTATTAAAAGGAGGCCTTAATATCCCTTAGTTTCCAATAGGACCCCGCTGCCACGGGAGGGTAGGACAAAAGATGTCATGCAAGACTTTTCCATAAGCACGTATGACTATATACGGAATACATGCCTACATTACATTGATGAATTGGAGCTAGTTCTGTGTCACCCTATGTTATGACTGTTACATGGTGAACCGCATCTGGCATAATTATCCATCACTGATCCGGTGCCTACGAGTTTTCCATATACTGGTTCTCGCTTATTTACTTTCCCGCTGCTACTGTTACAATCACTACAAAATACCAAAACATTACTTTTGCTGTCTTTACTTTTGTTGCCGCTACCACCACTATCATATTACTTTGCTACTAAACACTTTGCTGCAGATACTAAGTTTCCAGGTGTGGTTGAATTGACAACTCAGCTGCTAATACTTGAGAATATTCTTTGGCTCCCCTTGTGTCGAATCAATAAATTTGGGTTGAATACTCTACCCTCGAAAGCTATTGCGATCCCCTATACTTGTGGGTTATCACCTCGCACTGTGCAATATAGCTATGAGATCCTGTCGTCTGTTGGAATTTCACTTTCGTACGGTTGGCCTTGTTCTTTGAACAGTTCACCTACAAGAAGATAGATTTGTGTGGCACATGCGTAAATAGGACTTCAACATGTGATCTGATCACATATATATAATGTACCTGATACTTCGGATTAGACCAGTGTTTAACAAGGCCCCTCTAGTCTTCATCCGATATATTTTCCACTGGAGATGTTTGGGAAAGTTCACTGAGGGAGTCCTGGATTAGGGGGTGTTTGGGTAGCCGGACTATACCTTCAGCCGGACTCCTGGACTATGAAGATACAAGATTGAAGACTTCGTCCCGTGTCCGGATGGGACTTTCCTTGGCGTGGTAGGCGAGCTTGGCGATGCGGATATTCCAGATCTCCTACCATTGTAACCGACTCTGTGTAACCCTAACCCTATTCGGTGTCTATATAAACCGGAGGGTTGTAGTCCGTAGGCAATCAACTCCATACACAACAATCATACCATAGGCTAGCTTCTAGGGTTTAGCCTCCTTGATCTCATGGTAGATCTACTCTTGTACTACCCATATCATCAATATTAATCAAGCAGGAGTAGGGTATTACCTCCATCGAGAGGGCCCGAACCTGGGTAAAACAAAGTGTTCCCTGCCTCCTGTTACCATCCGGCCTAGACGCACAGTTCGGGACCCCTACCCGAGATCCGCCGGTTTTGACACCGACATTGGTGCTTTCATTGGGAGTTCCTCTGTGTCGTCGCCTTTAGGCCCGATGGCTCCTTGGATCATCAATGACGATGCGGTCCAGGGTGAGATTTTTCTCCCTGGACAGATCTTCGTCTTCGGCGGCTTCGCACTGCGGGCCAATTCACTTGGCCACCTGGAGCAGATCGAAAGCTACGCCCCTGGCCATCAAGTCAGGATTGGAAGCCTAAACTACACGGCTGACATCCGCGGGGACTTGATCTTCGACGGATTCGAGCCACAGCCAAGCGCGCCGCACTGTCTCGATGGGCATGATATAGCTCTGCCACCGAACAGCGCCTTGGAGGCCGCACACGCATCGGTTCCGACCATTGATTCGGAGCCTACTGCACCGATCGAGGATCAGCGGTTAGACGCTGCCTCAGGGGCTGCGATCTCAGAGGTGATTGAGCCGAACTCCAGCCCCGCACTCCGCATGGCCCGTGACTCCGAGGATCCGGATTCCTCTCCGAGCTCCGAGCCCCCCGCGCCCCTGCCGATCGAATCCGATTGGGCGCCGATCATGGAGTTCACCGCCGCAGACATCTTTCAGCACTCGCCCTTCGGCGACATCCTGAATTCTCTAAAGTCTCTCTCTTTATCAGGAGAGCCCTGGCCGGACTATGGTCAGCAAGGTTGGGATACGGACGACGAAAAAACTCAAAGCCCACCCACCACCCACTTTGTAGCCACTGTCGACGATCTAACCGACATGCTTGACTTCAGCTCCGAAGACATCGACGGCATGGACGACAATGTAGGAGACGAACAGGAACCAGCACCTGTAGGACGCTGGAAGGCCACCTCGTCATATGACATATATATGGTGGATACTCCAAAAGATGGAGATGGCGATGGAACAATGGGGGATGACGCCCCCAAGAAACAGCAAAAGCGCCGGCGTCAGCGGCGCCGCTCTAAAGCCCGCCACAGCAAAAATGGTGATTCCGGCACGGGAGATAATACTACCCCGGATAGCGCCGAAGAACACCCACCGTAGCAAAATTCAGCACAGGAAGATGGAGAAACCAGCCCTCATGAAAGAGTGGCAGACCGAGAGGTCGAGGATGATAACTATACACCTCCCTCCGAAGACGAGGCTAGCCTCGATGACGACGAATTCGTCATACCATCAGACCCCGCCGAACAAGAGCGTTTTAAACGCAGGCTTTTAGCTACGGCAAGCAGCCTCAAGAAAAAGCAGCAACAGCTTAGAGCTGCCCAAGAATTGCTAGCTGACAGATGGACTGAAGACCTTGCGGCCGAAGAGTACGAACTCGAACGCCCCTCCAAGAGTTACCCGAAGCGCAGGCCGCTACCCCGATCAGAGGAGGAAGCACCTACATCACCAGCGCATGACATGGCAGACCGGCCACCTCGCGGCCGCGACAGAGAGGCCTGTCGGCCCTCCACCCAAGCCATGCCCCGAGCCGCTCAACTAAGGCACGGGAAAATGCGCCCGACCTGCGAGACATACTGGAGGATAAGGCAAGACAAACAAGATCGATCTATGGACCGCGCAGGCGCCCTACGACATGTGACAATGATCTTCACTCCGGATACAACAAATCCGGCTGGGCCGAACACAACGCTTCCGAGCTACGTTGTGATATAGCCCAGTACAGAGGCACCGCACACCCGCTATGCTTCACGAATGAGGTAATGGATCATAAAATCCCAGAGGGTTTCAAACCCGTAAACATCGAATCATACGATGGCACAACAGACCCGGCGGTATGGATCGAGGATTATCTCCTTCACATCCACATGGCACGCGGCAATGATCTACACGCCATCAAATACCTCCCACTCAAACTTAAAGGACCAGCCCGGCATTGGCTCAACATCCTGCCAGCAAACTCAATCGGTTCTTGGGAGGACCTGGAAGCCGCATTCCTCGACAACTTCCAGGGCACTTACGTGCGACTGCCGGATGCCGACGACTTAAGCCACATAATTCAGCAGCCAGAAGAATCAGCCAGACAATTCTGGACACGGTTCCTAACAAAGAAAAACCAGATAGTCGACTGTCCGGACACAGAGGCCCTAGCAGCCTTCAAACATAACATCCGCGACGAGTGGCTTGCCCGGCACCTGGGACAGGAAAAGCCGAAATCCATGGCAGCCCTCACGACACTCATGACCCGCTTTTGCGCGGGAGAAGACAGCTGGCTAGCTCGCAGTAACAACTTATCGAAGAACCCTGGTAATTTGGATACCAAGGACAAAAGTGGCAGGACACGTCGGAATAAGCAAAAACGCCGCGTTAACAGCGACAGCAATGAAGACACGGCAGTCAATGCTGGATTCAAAGGCTATAAATCCGGTCAGCGGAAAAAGCCATTCAAAAAGAATACTCAGGGCCCGTCCAGTTTGGACCGAATACTCGATCGCTTGTGCCAGATACATGGCACCCCCGAAAGGCCAGCCAATCACACTAACAGGGATTGTTGGGTGTTCAAGCAGGCAGGCAAGTTAAGGGCCGAAAACAGAGACAAGGGGCTGCACAGCGACGACGAGGAGCCCAAGCCGCCGAACAACAATGGACAGAAGGGCTTTCCCCCACAAGTGCGGACGGTGAACATGATATACGCAACCCACATTCCCAAGCGGGAGCGGAAGCGTGCGCTACGGGACGTATACGCGATGGAGCCAGTCGCCCCAAAGTTCAACCCATGGTCCTCCTGCCCAATCACTTTTGATCGAAGGGACCATCCCACTAGCATCCGTCATGGCGGCTTCGTCGCATTGGTTCTCGACCCAATCATCGACGGATTTCATCTCACAAGAGTCCTCATGGACGGCGGCAGTAGCCTGAACCTGCTTTATCAGGATACAGTGCGGAAAATGGGCATAGATCCCTCAAGGATTAAATCCACAAGAACAACCTTTAAAGGCGTTATACCAGGTGTAGAAGCCAACTGTACAGGCTCAGTAACACTTGACGTGGTCTTCGGATCCCCGGACAATTTCCGAAGCGAAGAGTTAATCTTCGATATAGTCCCGTTTCGCAGTGGCTATCACGCCCTGCTCGGGCGAACCGCATTCGCAAAGTTCAATGCGGTGCTGCACTACGCATATCTCAAGCTCAAGATGCCAGGCCCTCGAGGAGTAATTACGGTCAACAGAAACACTGAACGCTCCCTCCGTACGGAGGAGCATACGGCGGCTCTCGTAGCAGAGGTACAAAGTAGCCTTCTCAGGCAATTCTCCAGTCCGGCCATTAAAAAGCCAGACACTGCCAAGCGCGTCCGGAGTAATCCACAGCAGGACCGCCTAGAACGCTCTGAGCAAGCGTAGCAATGCGGCCCCAACCCCAGCTTTCGCAACATAGCGAAACCAGTACCTCGCGTACATAACTACGCCCTGGAAATACCATGGGCACAGGGGAAGGGGCACAATAACGGCACGCCCAAAATACGGCTTAAAACGTACTAGGGGCTGCCGGATTCTTTTTTTTATTTTTTCTTACTTTCAGGACTCCATACTTCAGACGACCTGTTCGGCAATTCGACTACCGCACAAACGATGCAAGATCCAGGGAGGCAGCCAAGCCATGCCGCATTATGGAACTCCCAGGTGGTCTCTGTTCCGAGCGGTATACCTGTTTTAAATTCAATTCCGTGGCCTGCCCCTGGTCAGGACATACTGAATAGTCCAATATCTTTTGCTTACCGCACTATTTGTATCATTCGGCTTTGATAAATAGCCTCTCCATAAACAATGCATAGCTTTTTGTCTATTTTTTGCATTACTCTCTTTTATATATGTTCATTAATGACATGTTGCACCCGTACACTGTGGTACGGCAAATACGCCAGGGGCTTCAGTACCCTTTAATATGGTGTGAGAAGTCCGTACACTTTCACAAGTGCGGCACCCCGAACTTATAGCACTATATGCATCGGTTCCGAATCATGATTTGGGTCAATAGTTGGGTTTGCCCGGCTCCTATGTTTTGGTGCCTTATGTTCCGCTATATCGGCTAAGGTAGCACTAGGAGAACCACTGCGATTGTGCCCCGGTTGAGCTGGGTTAAGCACCTCAGTGGAGAAAGCTAAAACTGACTGTCATGATGAGGCGAGAGACCGGTCGCTGTTCGAGAGGTTTTTCGAGTCCCTAAAGACTTATGCCGCTTCGAGCGAGGAGCTGGATAACCCCAGCCAAGGCGTGGATAGCGCCCCGAACTCGGTCTTCTGAACTAGGGGCTTCGCCGAAATTTAAAATTATAAAGTTCTATGGCTAAGTGAGAGTGTTCAAGCATTATAGTCCGATTACCTGGTTCGTCGTGCTGAGCGCCTCCCTCGAAGGACCCAAACATGGGAAAAAGAGCGCACAAGTTTATCACCGAACACCCCAGCACTAGTGGCATGGGGGCAGAAGCCGACGACTGGCCATCTCTCAATTTTTGATAAACGGCCGCACAGAAAATAATATTTTAAATTCAACAATCATTGCTTAGTGCATATGAACAAGTTTTCAGCGCACATGATAAACACGAGCGAGTTCAGTCAAAAATTACATCCTTGGTGCATTCATCCGCCACAAGGCGGGCACCTACAAGAACATCCTTGTAATAGTTCTCGGGCTTGCGATGCTCCTTCCCCGGCGGCGGCCCGTCCCTCACAAGCTTCTCACCGTCCAGCTTACCCCAGTGCACCTTTGCACGAGCAAGGGCCCTACGCGCCCCTTCGATGCAGACGGACCGCTTGATGACCTCGAGCCTTGGACAGGCCTCCACCAGCCGCTGCACCAGCCCGAAGTAGCTCCCAGGTAGGGCCTCTCCGGGCCACAGCCGAACTATGACGCCCTTCATGGCCTGTTCGGCCGCCTTGTGGAGTTCGACCAGCTGTTTCAGCTGGTCGCTCAAGGGCACAGGGTGTCCGGCCTCAGCATACTGAGACCAGAACACCTTCTCCGTCAAGCTGCCCTCTTTAGCTCGGTAGAATGCGGCGGTGTCGGATACGCTGCGGGGAAGATCTGCGAATGCCCCTGGAGAGCTCCGGATTCGGGTAAGTAACAAGTAGTTTACTTTTATATTTCTGCTTTGCATGAAGAATGCCTTACCCGCTGCTATGTTTTTCATCTCCCCCAACTCTTGGAGGGCCTTTTGGGCTTTGGTCTTGGCAGACTTGGCAGTCTCAAGGGCCTCCGCGAGCTCAGACGCTTGGGTCTTTGACTCAAGCTCCAAACCCTCATGTTTTTTCATGAGAGCCTGAAGCTCTTGCTGCACCTCGCCGACCCGAGCTCCAAGTTTCTCTCGCTCGGTGCGCTCCACGGCCGTTTTCTTTTCGGCCTCGGACAACGCCTGCTTGAGGGTTGCCACCTCAGTCGTGGCCCCTACAATAAGCAGTACAACCCTGTTATTTTTTGCAATCACGCCTCTCTATAGGCACTTTTTTCTGTAAGGTATCTCTTACCTTATTTCTCATCGAGCTGCCGCTTGGCAAGGCCGAGCTCTTGGTCGGTCCGCTCGAGTCCCTGTTTCAGGGCACCCACCTCCGCAGTCAGTGCGGCGGTGGCTAGCAGCGAAGCCTGCATACACATATTGACTCTTTTTGTTAGACTCCTGCGAAATTTAATAGATCCTCTATTCGGCTTTTCTTTTCGAGCGCCAAACAGAGCATCAGGGGCTACTGTCTATGCGGTTATATTTTTACATTTTTTACTTACCTCGAAGCCTGTTAGGAGGCTAGCGCAAGCTTCAGTCAGTCCGCTCTTGGCGGACTGAACCTTCTGGATCACCGTACTCATAATAGTACGGTGCTCCTCGTCGATGGAGGCGCCGTCAAGCACCTCCAACAGATTGTCCGGCACCTCCGGTTGGACGGAGGCTGCCGGCTCAGAAGGCTTGCTCCTCTTAGAAGGAGTTTGCCTACCACAGTCTGGAACTATTGAAGATTCCGGCGCAGTGTCCGGCATAAAGCCGGACTTGGAGCCCTGGGGGGTCTTGTCCCCTTTACTCTTGGAGTCCGGGAGGTCGCCTTGCGGCTCCTCCAGGACCACCTCCTCCTGCCCCGGAGCTCGTTGCGAAGCAACTTCGGCGTCGTCCGCAGTGCGGGGGGAGACAGCGGGCGGAACTGAGTTCACGTCCGATGAATCCAGGGAGCCGCTCGACGACTCGTTGAGTTCGTCCCGGGGCGGGCTGCATGATTATATTCGACATTAGGGAAAGTTGTGCAACAAAAGGAATATCATGAGTTACTCTGGTATCCGAAACTTACGATTTCGCCGGACGCCTGGCCCTGTCCGGCCACTCCTCTTCATCCTCGTCGGCGTCGGGGGCGTAGTCCGGCGGAGTTTTCCTCTTCTTGGACCCTTCGACCCCCCTACTGGGGCGGCCTTCCTCTTCTTTCCTCCCCCGCTGGAGGGGGAGAGGTTTCTTCTTCCTCCTCCTCGTGTCCATGGGAGGAGTGCGTCTCGGACTCATCGGACGACGAATCCGACACGACCATGTGCCGGGAACTCTTTCGAGTCCTCGTGGCCTTCTTCTTCTTAGCCTTCTTCTCCGCACCACATACGACGCCGGAACCAGCAGCTTCGCTAGTAGAGCTTGGGCTGGGTCTTCGGGCAGCGGAGCCGGACAGTTAATCAGTCTGGATATCGCCCACCAAGCCTGTCAAAGGTAAGGGAGTTTAGGTCCCGCATAGAGTCAAACTATAAAAAAAACTTAACATCCTGTAAAAGGTGAAAATGGCTTACCTCGCTAGCATGACGTTGCGAGCTGTATCCGCGGTCCTCGGAAGCTGATTTGGGAGCCTCGGCGCCTTTGGTTAGCACCTTCCAGACGTCTTCATACGTCATGTCGAAGAGCCTGTTAAGGGTTTGGTGCTGCGCCGGGTCGAACTCCCACAGATTAAAGTCCCATTGTTGACACGGGAGGATCCGACGAACGAGCATAACCTGGACTACATTGACGAGCCTGATCGGCTTGCTCACCAGGGACTGGATGCATGTCTGCAGTCCGGTCAGCTCTTTTTCGTCGCCCCACGACAGGCCCGTCTCTTTCCAGGACATAAGCCGCATGGGGGGTCCGGATCGGAACTCGGGGGCTGCTATCCATTTCGGATCGCACGGCTCGGTGATGTAAAACCACCATGATTGCCACCCCTTCAAGGTCTCCACGAAGGAGCCCTCGAGCCATAGGACGTTGGCCATTTTGCCCGCCATGGCACCTCCGCACTCCGCCTGGCTGCCGCGCACCACCTTGGGCTTGACATTGGAGGTCTTGAGCCAGAGGCCGAAATGAGGGCGGACGCGGAGGAAAGCCTCGCACACGACGATAAACGCCGAGATGTTGAGGATGAAGTTCGGGGCCAGATCGTGGAAATCCAGGCCGTAGTAGAACATGAGCCCCCGGACAAATGGGTGGAGTGGAAAACCCAGTCCGCGGAGGAAGTGGGGAAGGAATACTACCCTCTCATGGGGCCTTGGGGTGGGAAGAAGCTGCCCCTCCTCGGGAAGCCGGTGCGCGATGTCTTTGGACAAGTATCCGGCCTTCCTTAGCCTTTTGACATGGCCCTCCGTGACGGAGGAGACCATCCACTTGCCTCCCGCTCCGGACATTGCTGGAGAAGGTTGAGGTGGGAAGTACGGGCTTGGACGCTGGAGCTCGAGTGCGCAGGAGATGGATAGGCAAAGGAGGAAGAAGGCGTAGGTAAAAAGGTGGATCCTTATCCCCTTATATGGGCGGATGCGGTTGTGCGTCCCCACCAGCCTAGTAAAACTCGCTTGCCTCCCGAGCGCCGTGATAAATGGCGCGGTTAGGGTTACCCACGTCCGTATTGATGAGAATCCCGTAAGGGGGGTACACGATCTCTGCTTTAACAAGGCATGCCCAGGAAACCGCCTCGCAAAACATGCTGAGGGGGACAAGTAAAAACAATTCGAGTAAAGGAATTGGCTGTAGTGTGATGGCGCACTGCAGAATACGCCAGCAGATTTGATTTGTGTTAATGTTATTCTCTCTATGGCGATATGTGGAAGCTTATTTTGCAGAACCGGACACTACTCTTGGTGTTTACAATCTTCTATGAAGAACTTGGAGGAGGAACCCGCCTTGCAATGCCGAAGACAATTCGCGCGCCGGACTCGTCCAGGGGCTACTGAGGGAGTCCTGGATTAGGGGGTGTTCGGGTAGCCGGACTATACCTTCAGCCGGACTCCTGGACCATGAAGATACAAGATTGAAGACTTCGTCCCGTGTCCGGATGGGACTTTCCTTGGCGTGGAAGGCAAGCTTGGCGATGCGGATATTCCAGATCTCCTACCATTGTAACCGACTCTGTGTAACCCTAACCCTATCCGGTGTCTATATAAACCGGAGGGTTGTAGTCCGTAGGCAATCAACTCCATACACAACAATCATACCATAGGCTCGCTTCTAGGGTTTAGCCTCCTTGATCTCGTGGTAAATCTACTCTTGTACTACCCATATCATCAATATTAATCAAGCAGGAGTAGGGTATTACCTCCATCGAGAGGGCCCGAACCTGGGTAAAACAAAGTGTTCCCTGCCTCCTGTTACCATCCGGCCTAGACGCACAGTTCGGGACCCCCTACCCGAGATCCGCCAGTTTTGACGCCGACATTCACTATTAGCCTTGCCTTCAAAGTGAGTTTTCCTCAAGTTATACTGATACTGTCGCAAAGCAGACTTGAAAACATGGGTGCAAGCTTGTCTGGTTGCATCATCTTGGCTATCCAACTTGAACCTCATCTGTTGAAAATTATGGGAGTCTCATTATCAGCAACCTAGAAAATATGGGACAGAGCAAGACGATATTACTAGTTTCCACACATAACCATACTTACAGATAAATGGTCGAGGACGGTGTTGAACTGGGTTTCGTCTTTGTCATTCCTGTACTGAATCCATGTTGGGAGGATACGTACATGACACCTAACGGCAACCGCTGCCTCTGATACTAACTTGGCTGACTCTGTAGCATCACGTGGCCTTTTTAAACCTGCCTCAAAATGGATCTCCATTCTTCCTCCTCTAGATTTAGTTAACCTATCGAGCATTATCCTTGATGTTTGTTTCCTCTTGCGCCTAGGTGCTAGTCCAACAACGAACATAGGAAGTGTTAGTGTACATCAAACTGTGAGACTACGTATAAAGAAGCATGCAACTATAACTTGACTCCAACAACTACCTTCTTGCTGTTGAAGCTCACAAGGTTCATCTGATATTGCCAACTCGTCTTGTGTCAAGAGTGCTTGGGAAGTAGTGTCAGGTGGCAAGGGAGCTTGGGAACGTGCTGCTAGCTCAGTTGACGCATGAGTAAGTCGTGCAGCTGGTAGTACTGTGGTAGGTGTTGCAAGAACTAGGGCTGTCTCTGCTTGTTTGGTGGCAGCTATTTGTTTATATTTGGCTTTTTTGCAACTCGTGTAGCATGGGATGCCGTGTTTGTAGAATTTTTCGCTGGACTTTGACCTTCTATTGCACCATCTGTACCAGCAGAATCTGCAGGATTCATCCGCTTCTCATTCCCTGCCATTATGTGTTTCTTCCTCTTTCTCCGTGCCATGTTAAGTCAAGCTGACAAGAAAAACGAATAACAATTTAGTTCTTCAGAACAAATTGATGCGTGATGTAGACGAACTGAACTTTGATGTTAGACAACCACATGATAGGAGGATGTAATATGTATGAAAAACAGGACGGAAGAGATAACGAGAACTATGATGTGTAAACTAAGAAGACATTTCACCAAATTAGAAGCAATGCAATGGAAGGTAGACACCATATGAAAGATGCTACAAATATCGCTCTGCCAAGTTAACAATGTCTCATCATAAATGGTGTTTAAACAAATGTGAAGCAGTACAAGAAATAAATCATATGCAAGATGCAAACAACATCACACTACCATGTTAGAGGTCTCTCGTCATTAGTGCCATTGCATATTCACAACATTGCATATTCACAGCTTAGGCCTTGTACAATGGTAGGTGCTTAGGAAGGTACTTAGAAAAATAAACCGGATTTTCTGAAGCACCAGTGCTTATTTCTACATGAGAGACGCTTAGTTAAGCGTCTACCCTGTACAAATAGGCACTGGTGCTTAAGGAAAGCCTGGGTTATTTCTCTAAGCACCTCCCCTAAGCACCAACCATTGTACAAGGCCATGATGTGTAAACTAAGGAGAAGGCATTTCAACAAATTAGAAGCAATGAAAGCTAGACACCATATGAAAGATACAACGAATATCACTCTACCAAGTTAAAACTGTCTCGTCATAAGTGCGATTTCAACAAATTAGTAGTACAAGCTAGAAAAGAATGTGAGATGTAACCTATATCACACTCCGAAGTCAAACGTGTCTTATGATAAGTGATTGTTGCAGGTTACATAGTAGTAGTAATTTGATGTAAGAACATGGTGTGATAGACAAATATTGTATGTTCTAGAAACAGGAACACGTGTCTTATTCAAGTATAGTGCGTAAAGTAAGCAGATGGAATTCAACAAAATTTGAAGCAATACAAGCTAGACATCACACATAACATGCAACCACATATAATAGTGCCAAGTTAGAGGGAGCAACGGTGATGCTGCACTAGGGGAGACGTGCTCATCATAAACACAACTTTGTTGAGTGTCTATGCATGTGTTGTCTTGGAAATCATCTTGGTGGTGTGGAGGAGTAGAAACTGTAGAGGCCCTCTGTTCGAAAGGAGCACCTTTATCCGTTGCCTTGCTAACTTCCTTCCGCTTTATTGATTTTGAATTGTCAAGTAAAATTGACAAGAAAAAGCAATAAAATTCTCTCTTCAGAACTCATTCATGCATGATGCTGACAATCACTACTTTGATGTAAGGCAAACACAAGATACTAGGATGGAATATGTACAAAAAAACAGGACGACATGGCATGTTCACAACTGTTTGTGTAAACTAAGCAGAAACCATTCCAGCAAATAAGAAGCAATGCAAGCTAGACACCACATGAAAGATGCAACCAATATGACTCTGCCAAGTTAAAAGCGTCCCATCATAAATGGAATTTCAACAAATTAGAAGCAGCGCATGCTATAAATCATATGAAAGATGCAACTAATATCGCACTGCATATACTAAAGGTGTCTCGTCATGTTGATTGATGCGGGATACAAAAAAACAATAGTTTTATGTAAGGACATTCTTAATAAACAGATGTACTATGTACTAAATACATGAAGGCATGTCACATTAACAGGTATAATGTATAAGCTAAGCAGACTAGCACATGCAGTTTAACCAGATTGGAAGAATTACAATCTAGACACCATATGCAACATGCAACCACATATCACACTGCCAAGTTAGACCAAGCACCTGCGATGCTAGTGTACGGGAAATGCTGTAATCAACTACAGAGCTACGTTCACTATCTTCATCTAGCATTTCTGTTTCTTGAGAATCATGTCGGGAGGCTGACACTGCATTCTTTAAATGAGGAGTAGTCCCCTTGCCTGCCTGCCTCGTCATAAGTGATTGATGAGGGATACACAAGAACATTAGTTTGATTTAAGAACATGGTTAATACACAGATGTACTAGTATGTACCAAAAACAGAAAGGCATGTCATATTCAAAGGTATAATGTGTAAGCTAAGCAGATGCAATTTAACCAAATTGGAAGCAATACAAGCTAGACATTCGGCTAGAGTGGTGAGCATGATCATCTAGGACCTGAGAGCCTAGTGGGAGGCGGGCTGCTTCGCCACCATCGCGGCTTTTTAGTTGGCTTCCAGGTGATGCCTTTCTTTGCTGGGCTTGTCACTGGCTCGGCCAGTGCCCTGACTAGCTATTTGTCTTCTGGTGCTCACAGGATGGTGGTTCATGTAAAAATATATCTTTCCTTATCTTACCGACTTCGGCCTTTCGAATAAAAGCTAGACACCATATGGAACATGCAACCACATATGACACCGCGAAGTTAAAGCAAGCACCTGGGATGGTGGTTCATTGCGAGCGAGGTCATCACCTCCAGAGCTACGTTTACCGACTCCATCTGCTGACACTGCACCCTTTATAGCGCTGTAACGTGTCTTGCCTACCCGCATACGAAGCTAGAGCGACTTCTCTCTTTTCTTTTTGGCTTCTCTCATGGCAGCAGAGTCTGAAATACCCTTGCATAAAAACCCAATAGTGAGAGTAAGGGTGAAGTGTGTGCAGAACTAGTGCACTGTAAAAGTAGCAGATAGCAGGTGGCTGAAAAATAAATGACAGGAGACATATGATAGCTCTACAACATTGCATGACAAACAAAATTAGATTCTACTCCATATGATTTTGTAGTATATGAGCACAGGAAATGCAGGTACTCCTCCAGCACACCATCACACCACCGCCGTGCTTGGCAGCGCCCCCAGGCCATCCCTTTAATCCTGGCCGACCTCCAGATCGGGTGCCAGTAGCTCTAGGCCGCACACGCCCCTAACATAAACACCAAGGCACTGCTTCCCCGACGTAATAGGCATACTAGCGCCTGTTGCGCTGGGGAATGTTTGCGTTAATTGGGAATCAACTGGCCAGAAATTGAAATTCAGGGGGGCGACGGACCTCTAGCTAAGGTGAAATAGTATATGAGGAGAAACCTTGTGCATCACGAGTTACTAGGAACATCTAGTATCAAGAAGAAGCGGTCAACTGGCGGAGGGGAAGCAGATTCAAGGCGGCGAAGGATGGCGTAGCAGGAACAGCTCCGGTGCGGTGGAGGGTGGCGAAGTTGGAGCAGCAGCGGTGAGGCATAGGACGGCGTGGTTGAACTGGCTCGGGTACGGACGGCTCGGCCTTGGCTTCAACTACTAGCCATGGAGGGCGTTGCGGTTGAGGTTGCGGTGGACGACGACGTCGGGGTATCGGCTCCGGCGTGATGGAGGAGGGTGGCGGTTGATGGGTGGGATGGGGTGGCGGACGGAGGACGTTGGGGTTTCGCGGCTGGTGGAGAGGTAGTTTTGGCGCCCACGGAGTACGAATGGGGAATCTGACGGGTGGGAGGGAACCATGTTTCAGTCTAGGACGCGCTTGTTTTTAGCTTTTTTGAACAGAAGATGGGACGCGCTTGTTTGAAATTTGGGGAAAGTACAAACATTGCCCCCTCTTAAATTTCGGAACTACTGCGGGTCGGGGGTAGGATGGTAATCCCAGGTGTCCCAAATAGTGGGCGGGAGCGATTTCGGCCGCTCACATGTGTGCTTAGGCGGCCATTGTGTATGAATGTTTTTCGGATGCGGTTGCGTGGCGTCTAGATGAAGCTACAAACCTACCCCGGTTTAGACCTTTGTACGTCGGGCCGGTAGGTTTCACGAGTCGGAGTTATTAGAAAAGTAATTTCCTTGTACTACCAAACATTGGTCTCATGCGGTTTCGGGCGAGTAGAGGCTCTTTTGGCGCTTTGTTCGAAATTTTGAAACACAAGCATTCACGTTTAGAGTACTCTTGAACTATTAGGATTGGCCTAAATAGACAATGTTATATTTGGCGCTTCGTTTGAAATTTTGACACTTGAAAATCCTATAACTACGATTATTTTGGAATGGAGGAGCTAAATTTGAATCTATTTTGTACACGACTACATATGCTATTATGTACATAATCAGAGCAAAGATTGGTGCCCCCATAATTTAGGCATGGTTTACAAATGCCATGATATCAAATTCAAATAATTGAATGGACTTCATGTTGAATTCGATTTTTTTAAACCACCTTAAGTTGAATTCAAATGTATGCTAGTTCATAGGTAGCTATTTATAATGTCCATTGTGTAATTTTCGTGTGTATAATGTGCTTTACACACACAACATGAACTATACTCACGTTTATATTCGATTGCTAAAGCGATGCATTGTCTGGACTTCAAAATACTAACTATGTGGATCAATTGTGTCGAATAATAACATAGACATGCTCAAATTCGATAGATTCTAGATGTCTGATGGATCAATGACCGCTCCTTACGCGAATTGCAAATATCATGATCCCATCCTAATATTTGGATACAATTTATATATTTAATCAGTGTGTAGAGCAGTCTTTTACGTGTAGTTTCACTCTCTATTGGTGGTCTCTCACACATGCTCACACACTCTCTCTCGAGGTGTCTTTCTCGCACACATGCTCTAGATATAACCCTCCCTCCCTCCCGTAACCATTTACAATTGTTTCCACTAACCTTTATCACAAGCACTCTTCCTCTCGCAAACATACACACGCACAATCTTCATCGACCCTTTCTATATACATGGACCTGCCTACGTGTCTCATGTACGCACATTATCTTTACGCATGTCTCTCACGCATTGTCTCACACCTCTCTTCCTAGTCGACGAGTATGATTCTAGCAGAGCATTCTGTAGGATGCCCCTTAAAGTTAGGTTGGATGAATAGTAATATCAAAGATAAAGGGGTTACCTTAGTCCGAGAACCTAGGGTTACAAATCCTAGCTGGCTTTGTCAGTGGACACAGAGTCCTTCACAATTCTGCTATCTTTGTCTGTGTACGACTAGTCATCCATGGGTCTTCCAAAATGCGTCACGGGCCGACCAATGTGGCGCAGGACGGAACCGAATGAAGGGCCTCACCTCGACCCACCGGACCTCACGCGGTGACACACCCTCTGCCCCCACGTCTCATTATCTTCTCACACCCACACATACCAACACAAACACCACACACACAGAAAATTTCTCCTGGTGCCTCTATTCCCTCCCCCCTTGCATATACACACTCAAGGGAATGGAATCTCTTGTCATGACGTCATATTCGTCTCTCTCTCTCTAGACCGCTCTCATTTCTCGTGCTATCTCTCCCGCGCCCCCCGTCGGCCCCTCTATACATGCCTCTCTCGAATACGTAATACACACAGACCTCTCTAGGCCCCGCCGAATGCATCAACTACACATTCACACATGTTACATCACGTACCCCATTGAGCTAAAAAGCCCTCTCTTCATCTTGGCTATCCAACTTGAACCTCATCTGTTGACAATTATGGGAGTCTCATTATCAACAACCTAGAAAGTATGGGACAGAGCAAGACGATATTACTACTTTCCACACATAACCATACTTACAGATAAATGGTCGAGGAAGGTGTTGAACTGGGTTTCGTCTTTGTCATTCCTGTACTGAATCCATGTTGGGAGGATACGTACATGACACCTAACGGCAACCGCTGCCTCTGATACTAACTTGGCTGACTCTGTAGCATCACGTGGCCTTTTTAAACCTGCCTCAAAATGGATCTCCATTCTTCCTCCTCTAGATTTAGTTAACCTATCGAGCATTATCCTTGATGTTTGTTTCCTCTTGCGCCTAGGTGCTAGTCCAACAACGAACATAGGAAGTGTTAGTGTACATCAAACTGTGAGACTAC